>NW_024723378.1:0-29750 GCF_018991925.1 Homarus americanus
CAATCCTCCCAAAAGAAAAACTTAACCTACCCAACCTTACTCACAACCCCTCTTAGAAATCAATACCTACAATCCTCCCAAAATAAAAACTTAATATACCCGACCTTTCTAACAAGCCCCTTTGACCCTCCTAATAAAAATAAATAAATAAATAAATAAAATAAATAAATAAATAAATAAAAACATATGACGCAATACAACTATTCATTAGCAACACAAAACATATCATTCCTAAGAAATCCTACCATACCATAAATTAACCCAAGAACCTCCAAAGCCCCCCTTTCCCCCTTTCGCCTCCCTTCTCCTCTCCTCTCCTCCCCCCTCCTCCCGACAACCGAACCATACCTGACCTTATAACATTATCCTAACCCTCCCTCTCTCCCCTTACATTTACATGCAAACACATACACACTCACACAACAACCCCCCTTAAGCAATTTTAATTCACCTTAAATTAACATACAACCGCCACCCCCATCAATCCCCAAACACAAACTCCCCCCCTCCCTCAACCAATCTCCAAACACAACATCCCCCCCCCGCCAGACAAAGCCACCTTACCAAAATCGACCTAACTCAAGACTGAAACCTAACAACCTATATCTCACTCTCATCTCCGTTCACAATTTGACATAGCTCAAATCTGCCTCCTGCCATTACTAAACAACTCTCCTACGATACACTCATCCTTCCTCACTACGAATACTTTGACATTTCAAACTCAAAGATTCTAAACTCTTCCTCCAACTCTCTCCATTTCTCTCTGACATAGCTAAAAGACCCACAACTCTCAGAACCTAATCAAACATACCCAACGTCTGTGACATCCAATTCTTAATAAAATTGACCTAACTCTAGACTGAAACCACTCAACCTATATCTCATTCTCGTCTCCGTTCATAATTTGACAAAAAGCTCAAATCTGTCTGCCGCTATTACTAAAAACTCTCCTACGATACGCTCATCCTTCCTTACTATGAATACTTTGACATTTCAAGCTCAAAGATTCAAAAACCCTTCCTCCAACTCGCTCCGTTCCTCTTTGACATAGCTCAAAGACTTTACCTTCATCTCTCTCCAAACAACCCTACGACTAGCAAAATTTCTATATTTTCACCTTCTCTGTTTGATTTGATCGTGTGCTGCCTGTGCGTCCGTCCACCTGCGTTTCTCGGCTTGCGCCGCCGCCGTGGCGGGGCGGTTCTTCCTACGTTTTACCAACACTGCCTGCTGGGACGACAATCAGAACACCCGCGTTGGCCCTTTGCTTGCCCGGACCTGCTCCCGCCCTCCCTCTGCCTCGTCCTGATTGTTGTTGTTGCACCCTCACGGGCATTTTGCCTACCCCCTCACGCAAGCGGTGTTTAGCCACTGCACCTGTTCTCTCCTTCTAAAATTCACTTCCATCCTATCTTTATTCTTCCTCTGAACCTCCTTCCCCCCTGTCACTAGCATTTTTCTAGTTTTTCTAGGCTCCCACGCATTGGAGCCAGGACCACCACAGAGAGCAGACACGCAGAGCGACGGGGAAGCCGGAGATCAAACGGACATAGCTGATTCGCTAGTTCTGGGACCTCTCCCACCTTCCCACCAACCTTGGATATCACAAGCACCTGACTCCATTCTCCAACTGACAATTCTGTTGATTCAATCGACACATTGAGCCTCTCCTACAGTATCGGACCTCCCTTAGGAACCCCGAATGCTGCTGAGGGGCTTGGTGTGAAGAAAGAGTCAGCAGTAAGTTTTCAGACCTTTTTCTTCCACTCTAACCTTTATCTTCCGTGCCGTGAAAGGACCTATTCCCCTGTCAGTTGACGTACAGGGGAGTATTCGTCTGGAAACGCCTTCTGTCCCCACACCTCGCTAGTGCGTGTTTGTGTGAAGGGCGGGGGGTCAGCACAGCCTGCCGATTCGCCTGGGGACCTCTGTGATAGTGCAGGGCCTCCCCTACGTGAGGGGCGCAGGAAATTAGGGACAATTTGTTAGGGGAGATCTCCATAAATCTCCAATTCCACCAGTCAACATGCCTTCAATTAAACTCAAAGTGGACCGTACCATCCAACAGTGCACAGACCTCGCTTCACTCATTTTCCAGCTGACTTTGATCTTCCAAATACGTTCCTTCACCAATGACGACATTATTAAAATATTTGTACAGAATGACGAAGACGCCGACCTATTCCACTCCCCAGCATTGAACAAAAAACTAAAAGACAATGGCTTAACGGTCCTCAGCTCACCCGAATACCGCGCAAAATGCACCCTCATATGTAGAAAAGTCATCCCCCATATCCTTGACAATCCTAACCTATTGACAGAACTCAACACACACAACACCTCCCAAATGACATATGCAGCCCGGATGGGAACTCTCCCCATGTTGAAAATCACTACAGCTACACAAACTGTCGCCATCAAATTGAAATCCAACGGAATTAAATTCGGCAATAACATCATCCCCTCACATAACATCGAATTCCAACACTACATCCCAGTCCACCAATGCTACAACTGCTATCAATTTGGACATACCACCAACCGTTGCAGTAACTCACTAACCTGTTCAAAATGTGCCAATCAAGGCCACTCATACAGAAACTGCACTGCCACTGTTACTAGATGCTGCAATTGTAAAGGCCCACACTCTGCCGTCAGCAACAAGTGCCAAATCAGACTCAACAACAGCACAACACCTCTCCCTCCCCGCCTACGCCTACCCTCACCTCCCACTGCACCTCCTCCTCCTCCCCACCACTCACTCCCTACTCCCACGACTCCCTCCACCCGCACTTGCTGGACCAACAACCTGACCGCCCCCCTCCCTTCCCCCGACACTGACGCAAAAATCACCACCATCATACTTCTGGCACATTCCCTAAGCAACGGTAATAGATCACTTTTTCTAAATCTGGTAATTGAGGGTTTGAAGGCTAACGGCCTCCCTACCATAAACATTCCTGACTCCTTCAGAACCGGTCCCGACCTCATCTTCCCCACTGCCCCCATCTCCGACCGTAAACCTATACGGCACTACCCCAAAGGAAACAGAAATCAACCCCGACACGAACCTAGCACACTCCCCTCAACCTCCCGACTCCCCCACACACAGTCACGTAACTGCCCTTCCCTCATTTGCATACACAACACTCATACCACCACCTCGCTCACTGTCGCTCGAAAATTTAGACCTCATCTCTGCACCCCAGAATTTCCATCTTTAAGTATTAAACAGACCAAACACTCCCCTCCCACCTCCCTTATATTAATATCTTCCCTATAACCACACCCAACAATTTCCCCCCAAATTAAACCTAACCTCTCCTTAACCCTCACCCAACGATTCCCACCCAACCTAACCAAATCAACCTAACCTAATAACCTATCCTCTCCTCAGCCCACACCCACCGATTCCCACCTAACCTAACCCAATCAACCTAACCTAACTTAAGACCAATTCTCTCCTCCCCCCCCTCACTCCAAACCCCACAGCTAAAACATATCATTCTAAGTAATCCTACCATACTATAAAATAACCCAAGAACCTCCTAAGCCCGCCTCTCCTCTCCTCTCCTCCCCCCCTCCTCCCGACAACCGAACCACACCTGACCTTATAACATTATCCTAACCCTCCCTCCCTCCCCTTACTACATTTACATACAAACACATACACACTCACACAACAACCCCCCTCAAGCAATTTTAATTCACCTAAAATTAACATACAACCGCCACCCCCATCAATCCCCAAACACAAACTCCCCCCCTCCCACAACCAATCTCCAAACACAACATCCCCCCGTCAGACAAAGCCCCTCTTAACACTACAACTCTCAAAAACCAAATCAAACATACCCAACTTCTATAGCCACCTCGACAAAATCGACTTAACTCAAGACTGAAACTTAACCTATATCTCACTCTCATCTCCGTTCACAATTTGACATAGCTCAAATCTGCCTCCTGCTATTACTAAACAACTCTCCTACGATACACTCATCCTTCCTCACTACGAATACTTTGACATTTCAAACTCAAAGATTCTAAACTCTTCCTCCAACTCTCTCCATTTCTCTCTGACATAGCTAAAAGACCCACAACTCTCAGAACCTAATCAAACATACCCAACGTCTGTGACATCCAATTCTTAATAAAATTGACCTAACTCTAGACTGAAACCACTCAACCTATATCTCATTCTCGTCTCCGTTCATAATTTGACAAAAAAGCTCAAATCTGTCTGCCGCTATTACTAAAAACTCTCCTACGATACGCTCATCCTTCCTTACTATGAATACTTTGACATTACAAGCTCAAAGATTCAAAAACCCTTCCTCCAACTCGCTCCGTTCCTCTTTGACATAGCTCAAAGACTTTACCTTCATCTTTATCCAACCAACCCTACGACTAGCAAAATTTCTATATTTTCACCTTCTCTGTTTGCTTTGATCGTGTGTGCCTGTGCGTCCGTCCACTTGCGTTTCTCGGCTTGCGCCGCCGCCGTGGCGGGGCGGTTCTTCCTACGCTCTGCCAACACTGCCCGAGCTAAGACGACAATCAGAACACCTGCGTTGGCCCTTTGCTTGCTCGGACCTGCTCCCGCCCTCCCTCTGCCTCGTCCTGATTGTTGTTGTTGTTGCATCCTCAGGGCATTTTGCCTACCCCCTCACGCAAGCGGTGTTTAGCCACTGCACCTGTTCTCTCCTTCTAAAATTCACTTCCATCCTCCCTTTATTCTTCCTCTGAACCTCCTTCCCCCCTGTCACTAGCATTTTTCTTTCTTTCTTTTCGCGATTACAGTGAGTCGCCAGTCGCAGTCGGGAGCAGTCGCAATCAGGAGCAGTAGAAGTCAGAGCGAAGTGGAAGCCGGAGAAGGAACAGTCACAGCTGATTGGCTAGACATTGGACCTATCCCACCTTCCCACGTACCCTGGAAAACCCAAGCTCCTAACCGCCATTTTCCTACTGACAATTCTGTTGATTCAATCGACACATTGAGCCTCTCCTACAGTATCGGACCTCCCTTAGGAACCCCGAATGCTGCTGAGGGGCTTGGTGTGAAGAAAGAGTCAGCAGTAAGTTTTCAGACCTTTTTCTACCACTCTAACCTTTATCTTCCGTGCCGTGAAAGGACCTATTCCCCTGTCAGTTGACGTACAGGGGAGTATTCGTCTGGAAACGCCCTCTGTCCCCACACCTCGCTAGTGCGTGTTTGTGTGAAGGGCGGGGGGTCAGCACAGCCTGCCGATTCGCCTGGGGACCTCTGTGATAGTGCAGGGCCTCCCCTACGTGAGGGGCGCAGGAAATTAGGGACTGTTAGGGGAGATCTCCATAAATCTCCAATTCAAACAGTTAACATGCCTTCAATTAAAATTAGAGTGGACCGTACCATCCAACCGTGCATGGACCTCGCCTCACTTATTTTCCAGCTGACTTTGATCTTCCAAATCCGTTCCTTCACCAATGACGACATTATTAAAATATTTGTACAGAATGACGAAGACGCCGACCAATTCCACTCCCCAGCATTGAACAAAAAACTAAAAGACAATGGCTTAACGGTCCTCAGCTCACCCGAATACCGCGCAAAATGCACCCTCATATGTAGAAAAGTCATCCCTCATATCCTTGACAACCCTAACCTATTGACAGAACTCAATACACACAACACCTCCCAAATGACATATGCAGCCCGGATGGGAACTCTCCCCATGTTAAAAATCACTACAGCTACACAAACTGACGCCATCAAATTAAAATCCAACGGAATTAAATTCGGCAATAACATCATCCCCTCACATAACATTGAATTCCAACACTACATCCCAGTTCACCAATGCTACAACTCCTACCAATTTGGACATACCACCAACCGTTGCAGTAACACACTAACTTGTTCAAAATGTGCCAATCAAGGCCACTCCTACAGAAACTGCACTGCCACTGTAACTAAATGCTGTAATTGTAAAGGCCCACACTCTGCCATCAGCAACAAGTGCCAAATCAGACTCGATAACAGCACAACACCACTCCCTCCCCGCCGACCCTCACCTCCCACTGCACCTCCCACAGCACCACCTCCTCCGCCCCACCACTCACTCCCTACTCCCACGACTCTCCCCACCCGCACTTGCTGGACCAACAACCTGACCGCCCCCCCTCCCGTCCCCCGACACTGACGCAAAAATCACCACCATCATACTTCTGGCACATACCCTAAGCAACGGTAACAGATCACTTTTTCTAAAACTGGTAATTGAGGGTTTGAAGGCTAACGGCCTCCCTACCATAAACATTCCTGACTTCTTCAGAACCGGTCCCGACCTCATCTTCCCCACTGCCCCCATCTCCGACCGTACCAACATGCCCCCCCCACCCCCCAGAGAATCCACTGTCTCCCTCCTCCCCTCCACTTCTGCCATGCCCACACCTGACTTATCTCACCATTCTACCATTACCTCACCCCCCAAAGTTATCAGTCCAAAACATACCGGCCCCTCCACCTCGACCTTGCCTACACCCGACTTCTCCCACTTGACTACGTTGAACTCCCGGACCACGAACACCCAAACCAAACCCGATCCTCCCCTAACACCCCAGACTCCCAAGAATAAAATGGCAGCCCTTCCCCCCACAGAACTAGTGGTCAAGACCCCTAGACCAAAGAGGAAGAACACCTCCCCCCTTTCTCCCTATACACCTGACAGCAAAAAAATTATACAATACACTCATCCAACCAAATCAATAATCAAAGTAAACCTATACGGCACTACCCCAAAGGAAACAGAAATCAACCCCGACACGAACCTAGCACACTCCCCTCAACCTCCCAACTCCCCCACACACAGTCACGTAACTGCCCTTCCCTCACTTGCATACACAACACTCATACCACCACGCTCACTGTCACTCGACAATTTAGACCTCATCCCTGCACCCCAGAATTTCCATCTTTAAGTACTAAACAGACCAAACACTCCCCTCCCACTTCCCTTATATTAATATCTTCCCTATAACCACACCCAACAATTTCCCCCCAAATTAAACCTAACCTCTCCTTAACCCTCACCCAACGATTCCCACCCAACCTAACCAAATCAACCTAACCTGATAACCTAACCTCTCCTCAGCCCACACCCAACGATCCCCACCTAACCTAACCCAATCAACCTAACCTAACTTAAGCTTAACCTAACCTCTTCTCAACCCCACACCCAATGATTCCCACCCAACCTAACCTAACCTTACCTGACTTGACCAATTCCCTCCTCCCCCCCCCTCACTCCAAACCCCACGCCACCAACTCAAACTCAAGACCACTCCGACAAAAAAAAAAAAAAAAAAAAAAACCTGTATGCTTATATTATGTATGCTGGATTATGTATTATGTATGTATATTATGTATGTGCTCCATTTATATTTATTCAACCTAGCTAGCAGCGTGTGGCAATGTTATTACCATATCCCACACGCTTAATTAATGTGCCTGGCGACGTATGGAAGCTGCTAATGTATCACTTGCCATACGTCGTCTATGGTAGTTGACCAAGAGCTTAGCTAGGGAGCAGTGCTATCCACCTCTGTGTACATACTCTTATCCAGTAAACCGAACCTACAAAACTATACAGGTGTTTGTGTTCTCTCCTGTATATAGAACTTATTACCCAGAACATCTAACATGGCGCAGTGAGTAGGATCCCACACACTTAATTAATGTGCCTGGCGACGTATGGAAGCTGCTAATGTATCACTTGCCATACGTCGTCTATGGTAGTTGACCAAGAGCTTAGCTAGGGAGCAGTGCTATCCACCTCTGTGTACATACTCTTATCCAGTAAACCGAACCTACAAAACTATACAGGTGTTTGTGTTCTCTCCTGTATATAGAACTTATTACCCAGAACATCTAACATAACCCACTCAACCTGCACTAACACACCCCCCCCCAAAAAAAAAGAAAAAAAGAAAAGAAAAGAAAAGACCCTAACAATCCCCCCAAAATAAAAACCTAACGTACCCAGCCATTACTAGCAATCCCACACAAAATAAAAAATAACCATTCTACCATTAACTAACCACACCCTATCACTTCTCCCAAAACAAAAACCTAACATACCCAGCCGTTACTAGCAATCCCACACAAAAATAAAAAATAACCATTCTACCATTAACTAACCACACCCTATCACTCCTCCCAAAACAAATACCTAACTTACCCATCCCATACTAACTCAGATGACATGTACGTTTCCCTTAGCCAATAAGGTCGGTGAGAGTTCCACAGTGCCTGTACGCAAGCCCTCTCCCTCAAGAATGTTACCAACACTGTTTTATGGGCACCTCCCTTAGCCAATAAGGTCGGAGAGGTGTACCTAATAAAAACGGTACCAAATTGCAGACGACATTGAACGCCTCTCTTAGCCAATAAGGTCGGGGAGGGGTGCAATGTACCTGTACACAAACCCTCTCCCTCAAGAATGGGGCCAGAACTCACAATACCTGCAAGAAAGAGAGAATGCAATAATTAACCCAACTCTGCCAACCACTAACAAAACCTACAATCCTCCCAAAAGAAAAACTTAACCCACCCAACCTTACTCACAACCCCTCTTAGAAATCGATACCTACAATCCTCCCAAAATAAAAACTTAATATACCCGACCTTTCTAACAAGCCCCTTTGACCCTCCTAATAAAAATAAATAAATAAATAAATAAAATAAATAAATAAATAAATAAAAACATATGACGCAATACAACTATTCATTAGCAACACAAAACATATCATTCCTAAGAAATCCTACCATACCATAAATTAACCCAAGAACCTCCAAAGCCCCCCTTTCCCCCTTTCGCCTCCCTTCTCCTCTCCTCTCCTCCCCCCTCCTCCCGACAACCGAACCATACCTGACCTTATAACATTATCCTAACCCTCCCTCTCTCCCCTTACATTTACATGCAAACACATACACACTCACACAACAACCCCCCTTAAGCAATTTTAATTCACCTTAAATTAACATACAACCGCCACCCCCATCAATCCCCAAACACAAACTCCCCCCCTCCCTCAACCAATCTCCAAACACAACATCCCCCCCCCGCCAGACAAAGCCACCTTACCAAAATCGACCTAACTCAAGACTGAAACCTAACAACCTATATCTCACTCTCATCTCCGTTCACAATTTGACATAGCTCAAATCTGCCTCCTGCCATTACTAAACAACTCTCCTACGATACACTCATCCTTCCTCACTACGAATACTTTGACATTTCAAACTCAAAGATTCAAAACTCTTCCTCCAACTCTCTCCATTTCTCTCTGACATAGCTAAAAGACCCACAACTCTCAGAACCTAATCAAACATACCCAACGTCTTTGACATCCAATTCTTAATAAAATTGACCTAACTCTAGACTGAAACCACTCAACCTATATCTCATTCTCGTCTCCGTTCATAATTTGACAAAAAAGCTCAAATCTGTCTGCTGCTATTACTAAAAACTCTCCTACGATACGCTCATCCTTCCTTACTATGAATACTTTGACATTTCAAGCTCAAAGATTCAAAAACCCTTCCTCCAACTCGCTCCGTTCCTCTTTGACATAGCTCAAAGACTTTACCTTCATCTCTCTCCAAACAACCCTACGACTAGCAAATTTCTATATTTTCACCTTCTCTGTTTGATTTGATCGTGTGCTGCCTGTGCGTCCGTCCACCTGCGTTTCTCGGCTTGCGCCGCCGCCGTGGCGGGGCGGTTCTTCCTACGCTTTACCAACACTGCCTAAGCTAAGACGACAATCAGAACACCCGCGTTTGCCCTTTGCCTGCCCGGACCTGCTCCCGCCTTCCCTCTGCCTCGTCCTGACTATGGTTGTTGCACCCTCAGGGCATTTTGCCTACCCCCTCACGCAAGCGGTGTTTAGCCACTGCACCTGTTCTCTCATTCTAAAATTCACTTCCATCCTCCCTTTATTCTTCCTCTGAACCTCCTTCCCCCCTGTCACTAGCATTTTTCTAGTTCTAGTTCTCATTGGAGCTCACCTCCCACTGCACCTCCCACAGCACCACCTCCTCCGCCCCACCACTCACTCCCTACTCCCACGACTCTCCCCACCCGCACTTGCTGGACCAACAACCTGACCGCCCCCCTTCCGTCCCCCGACACTGACGCAAAAATCACCACCATCATACTTCTGGCACATACCCTAAGCAACGGTAACAGATCACTTTTTCTAAAACTGGTAATTGAGGGTTTGAAGGCTAACGGCCTCCCTACCATAAACATTCCTGACTCCTTCAGAACCGGTCCCGACCTCATCTTCCCCACTGCCCCCATCTCCGACCGTACCAACATGCCCCCCCCACCCCCCAGAGAATCCACTGTCTCCCTCCTCCCCTCCACTTCTGCCATGCCCACACCTGACTTATCTCACCATTCTACCATTACCTCACCCCCCAAAGTAATCAGTCCAAAATATACCGGCCCCTCCACTTCGACCTTGCCTACTCCCGACTTCTCCCACTTGACTACATTGAACTCCCGGACCACGAACACCCAAACCAAACCCAATCCTCCCCTAACACCCCAGACTCCCAAGAATAAAATGGCAGCCCTTCCCCCCACAGAGCTAGTGGTCAAGACCCCTAGACCAAAGAGGAAGAACACCTCCCCCCTTTCTCCCTATACACCTGACAGCAAAAAAATTATACAATACACTCATCCAACCAAATCAATAATCAAAGTAAACCTATACGGCACTACCCCAAAGGAAACAGATATCAACCCCGACACGAACCTAGCACACTCCCCTCAACCTCCCAACTCCCCCACACACAGTCACGTAACTGCCCTTCCCTCACTTGCATACACAACACTCATACCACCACGCTCACTGTCACTCGACAATTTAGACCTCATCCCTACACCCCAGAATTTCTATCTTTAAGTACTAAACAGACCAAACACTCCCCTCCCACCTCCCTTGTATTAATATCTTCCCTATAACCACACCCAACAATTTCCCCCCAAATTAAACCTAACCTCTCCTTAATCCTCACACAACGATTCCCACCTAACCTAACCAAATCAACCTAACCTAATAACCTAACCTCTCCTCAGCCCACACCCAACGATTCCCACCTAACCTAACCCAATCAACCTAACCAAACTTGAGCTTAACCTAACCTCTTCTCAACCCCACACCCAATGATTCTCACCCAACCTAACCTAACCTTACCTGACTTGACCAATTCCCTCCTCCCCCCCCTCACTCCAAACCCCACGCCACCAACTCAAACTCAAGACTACTCCGACAAAAAAAAAAAAAAAAAAAAAAAAATAATAATAACTAACACTCAACCTGCACCTAACCTCTCCCAAAAAAAAAGAAAAAAAAGAAAAGAAAAGAAAAGACCCTAACAATCCCCCAAAATAAAAACCTAACGTACCCAGCCATTACTAGCAATCCCACACAAAATAAAAAATAACCATTCTACCATTAACTAACCACACCCCATCACTCCTCCCAAAACAAAAACCTAACATACCCAGCCGTTACTAGCAATCCCACACAAAATAAAAAATAACCATTCTACCATTAACTAACCACACCCTATCACTCCTCCCAAAACAAATACCTAACTTACCCATCCCATACTAACTCAGATGACATGTACGTTTCCCTTAGCCAATAAGGTCGGTGAGAGTTCCACAGTGCCTGTACGCAAGCCCTCTCCCTCAAGAATGTTACCAACACTGTTTTATGGGCACCTCCCTTAGCCAATAAGGTCGGAGAGGTGTACCTAATAAAAACGGTACCAAATTGCAGACGACATTGAACGCCTCTCTTAGCCAATAAGGTCGGGGAGGGGTGCAATGTACCTGTACACAAACCCTCTCCCTCAAGAATGGGGCCAGAACTCACAATACCTGCAAGAAAGAGAGAATGCAATAATTAACCCAACTCTGCCAACCACTACAAAACCTACAATCCTCCCAAAAGAAAAACTTAACCCACCCCAACCTTACTCACAATCCCTCCTATAAAAAAAAAAAAAAAAAAGCTAACTCACTATCCAATCACTAATCAACACCTTCAATCCTCCCAAAAGAAAAACTTAACCTACCCAACCTTACTCACAACCCCTCTTAGAAATCAATACCTACAATCCTCCCAAAACAAAAACTTAATATACCCGACCTTTCTAACAAGCCCCTTTGACCCTCCTAATAAAAAAAACAAAAAACAAAAAAAACAAAAAAAACATATGACTCAATACAACTATTCATTAGCAACACAAAACATATCATTCCTAAGAAATCCTACCATACTATAAATTAACCCAAGAACCTCCAAAGCCCCCCTTTCCTCCTTTCGCCTCCCTTCTCCTCTCCTCCCCCCCTCCTCCCGACAACCGAACCATACCTGACCTTATAACATTATCCTTACCCTCCCTCTCCCCCCTTACTACATTTACATGCAAACACACATACACACTCACACAACAACCCCCCTTTAGCAGATTTTAATTCACCTTAAATTAACATACAACCGCCACCCCATCAATCCTCAAACACAAACTCCCCCTCCCTCAACCAATTCCAAACTGGCATCCCGCCAGACATAGCCCCTCATAACACTACAATTCTCAAAATCCAAATCAAATATACCCAACTTCTATAATCAGCCACCTCACCAAATCGACCTAACTCAAGACTGAAACCTAACAACCTATATCTCACTCTCATCTCCGTTCACAATTTGACATAGCTCGAATCTGCCTCCTGCTATTACTAAACAACTCTCCTACGATACACTCATCCTTCCTCACTACGAATACTTTGACATTTCAAACTCAAAGATTCAAAACTCTTCCTCCAACTCTCTCCATTTCTCTCTGACATAGCTAAAAGACCGACAACTCTCAGAACCTAATTAAACATACCCAACGTCTGTGACATCCAATTCTTAATAAAATTGACCTAACTCTAGACTGAAACCACTCAACCTATATCTCATTCTCGTCTCCGTTCATAATTTGACAAAAAAGCTCAAATCTGTCTGCTGCTATTACTAAAAACTCTCCTACGATACGCTCATCCTTCCTTACTATGAATACTTTGACATTTCAAGCTCAAAGATTCAAAAACCCTTCCTCCAACTCGCTCCGTTCCTCTTTGACATAGCTCAAAGACTTTACCTTCATCTCTCTCCAAACAACCCTACGACTAGCAAATTTCTATATTTTCACCTTCTCTGTTTGATTTGATCGTGTGCTGCCTGTGCGTCCGTCCACCTGCGTTTCTCGGCTTGCGCCGCCGCCGTGGCGGGGCGGTTCTTCCTACGCTTTACCAACACTGCCTAGGCTAAGACGACAATCAGAACACCCGCGTTTGCCCTTTGCCTGCCCGGACCTGCTCCCGCCCTCCCTCTGCCTCGTCCTGATTGTGGTTGTTGCACCCTCAGAGCATTTTGCCTACCCTGTCACGCAAGCGGTGTTTAGCCACTGCACCTGTTCTCTCCTTCTAAAATTCACTTCCATCCTCCCTTTATTCTTCCTCTGAACCTCCTTCCCCCCTGTCACTAGCATTTTTCTAGTCTTCTAGTCATTGGAGCATTGGAGCCAGGACCACCACAGAGAGCAGACACGCAGAGCGACGGGGAAGCCGGAGATCAAACAGACATAGCTGATTCGCTAGTTCTGGGACCTCTCCTACCTTCCCACTTACCCGGGAAATCACAAGCACCTGACTCCATTCTCCAACTGACAAATCTGTTGATTCAATCGACACATTGGGCCTCTCCTACAGTATCGGACCTCCCTTAGGAACCCCGAATGCTGCTGAGGGGCTTGGTGTGAAGAAAGAGTCAGCAGTAAGTTTTCAGACCTTTTTCTACCACTCTAACCTTTATCTTCCGTGCCGTGAAAGGACCTATTCCCCTGTCAGTTGACGTACAGGGGAGTATTCGTCTGGAAACGCCCTCTGTCCCCACACCTCGCTAGTGCGTGTTTGTGTGAAGGGCGGGGGGTCAGCACAGCCTGCCGATTCGCCTGGGGACCTCTGTGATAGTGCAGGGCCTCCCCTACGTGAGGGGCGCAGGAAATTAGGGACTGTTAGGGGAGATCTCCATAAATCTCCAATTCAAACAGTTAACATGCCTTCAATTAAACTTAAAGTGGACCGTACCATCCAACCGTGCATGGACCTCGCCTCACTTATTTTCCAGCTGACTTTGATCTTCCAAATCCGTTCCTTCACCAATGACGACATTATTAAAATATTTGTACAGAATGACAAAGACGCCGACCAATTCCACTCCCCAGCATTGAACAAAAAACTAAAAGACAATGGCTTAACGGTCCTCAGCTCACCCGAATACCGCGCAAAATGCACCCTCATATGTAGAAAAATCATCCCCCATATCCTTGACAATCCTAACCTATTGACAGAACTCAACACACACAACACCTCCCAAATGACATATGCAGCCCGGATGGGAACTCTCCCCATGTTGAAAATCACTACAGCTACACAAACTGACGCCATCAAATTAAAATCCAACGGAATTAAATTCGGCAATAACATCATCCCCTCACATAACATTGAATTCCAACACTACATCCCAGTTCACCAATGCTACAACTGCTACCAATTTGGACATACCACCAACCGTTGCAGTAACACACTAACTTGTTCAAAATGTGCCAATCAAGGCCACTCCTACAGAAACTGCACTGCCACTGTAACTAAATGCTGTAATTGTAAAGGCCCACACTCTGCCATCAGCAACAAGTGCCAAATCAGACTCGATAACAGCACAACACCACTCCCTCCCCGCCGACCCTCACCTCCCACAGCACCACCTCCTACTCCCCACCACTCACTTCCTACTCCCACGACTCTCCCCACCCGCACTTGCTGGACCAACAACCTGACCGCCCCCCTTCCCTCCCCCGACACTGACGCAAAAATCACCACCATCATAGAAAAACGGCATACCTAAACCTTGGTAAACAGATCCTTTTTCAAACTGGTAATTGGGGTTTGAAGCTAACAGCCTCCCTACCGCCACCCACATTCTGACTCCTTCAGAACGGTCCGACCTCATCTTCCCCACTGCCCCCATCTCCGACCGTACCAACATGGCCCCCCCCACCCCCCAGAGAAACCTCTGCAATCTCCCTCCGCCCCTCCACTTCTGCCATGCCCACCTCACCCCCCAGAGTAATCAGTCCAAAACCTCCCGGCCCCTCCACCTCGACCTTGCCTACACCTGACTTTTCCCACACGACTACGATGAACTCCCGGACCACAAAAATCCGAACCAAACCCAATCCTCCCCTAACACCTCAGACTCCCAAGAATAAAATGGCAGCCCATCCCCCCACAGAACTAGTGGTCAAGACCACTAGACCTAAGAGGAAGAACACCTCCCCCCTTTCTCCCTACACACATGACCGCAAAAGAATTATAAAATACACACATCCAACTAAATCTATAATCAAAGTAAATCTATTCGGCACTACCCCAAAGGAAACCGGAAACAACCCCGACACGAACCTAGCACACACAGTCACGTAACCGCCCATCCCTCACCTGCATACACCACACTCAGACCACGCTCACAGTCACTCGACAAGTTAGAGCTCATCCCTGCACCCCAGAATTTCAATCTTTAAATTTACTAAACAGACCAGCCTCCCTCCACCTCCCTTGTATTGATATCTTCCTATAACCACACCCAACAATTTCCCCAAATTAAACCTAACCTCTCATAACCCTCACCCAGCAGTTCCCACTTAAACTAACCAAATCAAGCCTAACTAATAGCTAACCTCTCTCAGCCCCACACCCCTTTGGTTTCCACCTAACCTAACCCAACCAGCCTAACCTAGCAGCAGCTATACTCTTCTCAACCCCACACCCAATAATTCCCACCCAACCTAACCTAACCTTACACAGCTTGACCAATTCCCTCCTCTCCCCTCACTCAGAAACACGCCACCAACTCAAACTCAAAGACCACTCTAAAAAAAAAAAAAAAAAAATAACTAAGCCCACTCAGCCTGCTAACACCCCAAAAGAAAAAGACCTAACAATCCCCCAAAATAAAAGCCTAACATGCCCATTACTAGCAATCCCACACAAAATAAAAAATAACCATTCTACCATTAACTAACCACACCCTATCACTCCTCCCAAAACAAAAACCTAACATACCCAGCCGTTACTAGCAATCCCACACAAAATAAAAAATAACCATTCTACCATTAACTAACCACACCCTATCACTCCTCCCAAAACAAATACCTAACTTACCCATCCCATACTAACTCAGATGACATGTACGTTTCCCTTAGCCAATAAGGTCGGTGAGAGTTCCACAGTGCCTGTACGCAAGCCCTCTCCCTCAAGAATGTTACCAACACTGTTTTATGGGCACCTCCCTTAGCCAATAAGGTCGGAGAGGTGTGCCTTATAAAAACGGCACCAATTGCAGACGACATTGAACGCCTCTCTTAGCCAATAAGGTCGGGGAGGGGTGCAATGTACCTGTACACAAACCCTCTCCCTCAAGAATGGGGCCAGAACTCACAATACCTGCAAGAAAGAGAGAATGTAATAATTAACCCAACTCTGCCAACCACTAACAAAACCTATAATCCTCCCAAAAGAAAAACTTAACCCACCCAACCTTACTCACAATCCCTTCAATCCTCCCAAAAGAAAAAACTTAACCTACCCAACCTTACTCACAACCCCTCTTAAAATCAATACCTACAATCCTCCCAAAACAAAAATTTAATATACCCGACCTTTCCAACAAGTCCCTTTGACCCTCCTAAAAAAAAAAAAAAAAAAAAAACATATGACTCAATACAACTATTCATTAGCAACACAAAACATAATTCTAAGAAATCCTACCATACTATAAATTAACCCAAGAACCTCCTAAGCCCCCCCCCACTCTCTTCCTTTCGCCTCCCCTCTCCTCTCCTCCCCCCCTCCTCCCGACAACCGAACCATACCCGACCTTATAACATTATCCTAACCCTCCCTCTCTCCCCTTACATTTACATGCAAACACATACACACTCACACAACAACCTCCCTTAAGCAATTTTAATTCACCTTAAATTAACATACAACCGCCACCCCCATCAGTCCCCAAACACAAACTCCCCCCCTCCCTCAACCAATCTCCGACACAACATCCCCCCGCCAGACAAAGCCACCTACAATAAAATCGACCTAACTCAAGACTGAAACCAATCAACCTACATCTCATTCTCATCTCCGTTCACAATTTGACAAAAAGCTCAAATCTGTCTCCTGCTATTACTAAAGACCCTCCTACGATACGCTCATCCTTCCTTACTACGAATACTTTGATATTTCAAGCTCAAAGATTCAAAACTCTTCCTCCAACTAGCTCCATTCCTCTATGACATAGCTCGAAGACCTACAACTCTCAGAACCAAATCAAACATACCCAACCTCTGTGACATCCAATCTCAATAAAATCGACCTAACTCAAGACTGAAACCAATCAACCTTTATCTCATTCTCGTCTCCGTTCATAATTTGACAAAAAAGCTCAAATCTGTCTCCCGCTATTACTAAAAACTCTCTTACGATACACTCATTCTTCGCCTATGAATACTTTTTACATTTCAAGCTCAAAGATTCCAAAAACCCTTCCTCCAACTCGCTCGTTCTCTTTGACATAAGCTCAAAAGACTTTACGCTCATCTCTCCAAACAGCCTACGACTAACCCAAAATTTCTATACTTTCACACTTCTCTGTTTGATTTGATCGTGTACCGCGCAACAGGTCCGTCCACCTGCGTTTCTCGGCTTAGCGCCTGCTGTGGCAGGGGCGGTTCTTCTACGCTACCAACGCACTGCCTAGGCTAAGACGACAATCAGAACACCCGCGTTGGCCCTTTGCTTGCCCGGACCTGCTCCCGCCCTCCCTCTGCCTCGTCCTGATTGTGATTGTTGCACCCTCAGGGCATTTTGCCTACCCCTTCACGCAAGCGGTGTTTAGCCACTGCACCTGTTCTCTCCTTCTAAAATTCACTTCTATCCTCCCTTTATTCTTCCTCTGAACCTCCTTCCCCCCTGTCACTAGCATTTTTCTAGTTCTAGTTCTTCTAAACTTGTCAGTGGAGCCAGGACCACCATAGAGAGCAGACACGCAGAGCGATGGGGACGCCGGAGAACAAACATACACAGCTGATTCGCTAGTTCTGGGACCTCTCCCACCTTCCCACTTACCCGGGAAATCACAAGCACCTGACTCCATTCTCCATAACTGACAAAACTGTTGATTCAATCGACACATTGAGCCTCTCCTACAGTATCGGACCTCCCTTAGGAACCCTGAATGCTGCTGAGGGGCTTGGTGTGAAGAAAGAGTCATCAGTAAGTTTTCAGACCTTTTTCTACCACTCTAACTCTTCTCTTCCGTGCCGTGAAAGGACCTATTCCCCTGTCAGTTGACGTACAGGGGAGTATTCGTCTGGAAACGCCCTCTGTCCCCACACCTCGCTAGTGCGTGTTTGTGTGAAGGGCGGGGGGTCAGCACCGCCTGCCGATTCGCCTGGGGACCTCTGTGATAGTGCAGGGCCTCCCCTACGTGAGGGGCGCAGGAAATCAGGGACAATTGTTAGGGGAGATCTCCATAAATCTCCAAAATTTGAAAACATGCCATCTATTAAAATTAAAGTGGACCGTACCATCCAACCGTGCACAGACCTCGCTTCACTCATTTTTCAGCTGACTTTGATCTTCCAAATCCGTTCCTTCACCAATGACGACATTATCAAAATATTTGTACAGAATGACGAAGACGCCGACCAATTCCACTCCCCAGCATTGAACAAAAAACTAAAAGACAATGGCTTAACGGTCCTCAGCTCACCCGAATACAGCTCAAAATGCACCCTCATATGTAGAAAAGTCATCCCTCATATCCTTGACAACCCTAACCTATTGACAGAACTCAAAACACACAACACCTCCCAAATGACATATGCAGCCCGGATGGGAACTCTCCCCATGTTAAAAATCACTACAGCTACACAAACTGACGCCATCAAATTAAAATCCAACGGAATAAAATTCGGCAATAACATCATCCCCTCACGAAACATTGAATTCCAACACTACATTCCAGTTCACCAATGCTACAACTGCTACCAACTTGGACACAACATCAACCGTTGCAGTAACACACTAACTTGTTCAAAATATGCCAATCAAGGCCACTCATACAGAAACTGCACTGCCATTGTAACTAAATGCTGCAATTGTAAAGGCCCACACTCTGCCATCAGCAACAAGTGCCAAATCAGACTCGATAACAGCACAACACCACTCCCTCCCCGCCGACCCTCACCTCCCACTGCACCTCCCACAGCACCACCTCCTCCTCCCCACCACTCACTCCCTACTCCCACGACTCTCCCCACCCGCACTTGCTGGACCAACAACCTGACCGCCCCCCTCCCCTCCCCCGACACTGACGCAAAAATCACCATCATCATACTTCTGGCACATACCCTAAGCAACGGTAACAGATCACTTTTTCTACAACTGGCAATTGAGGGTTTGAAGGCTAACGGCCTCCCTACCATAAACATTCCTGACTCCTTCAGAACCGGTCCCGACCTCATCTTCCCCACTGCCCCCATCTCCGACCGGACCAACATGCCCCCCCCCACCCCCCAGAGAATCCACTGTAATCTCCCTTCACCCCTCCACTTCTGCCATGCCCACACCTGACTTATCTCACCAATCTACCATTACCTCACCCCCCAAAGTAAACAGTCCAGAACCTCCCGGTCCCTCCACCTCCACCTCGCCTACACCCGACTTCTCCTACATGACTACGTCGAACTCCCGGACCACAAACACCCAAACAAAACCCAATCCTCCCCTAACACCCCAGACTCCGAAGAACAAAATGGCAGCCCATCCCCCCACAGAACTAGTGGTCAAGACCCCTAGACCAAAGAGGAAGAACACCTCCCCCCTTTCTCCCTATACACCTGACAGCAAAAGAATTATGCAATACACTCATCCAACCAAATCAATAATCAAAATACATCTATACGGCACTACCCCAAAGGAAACAGAAATCAACCCCGACACGAACCTAGCACACTCCCCTCAACCTCCCGACTCCCCCAAACACAGTCACGTAACTGCCCTTCCCCCACTTGCATACACAACACTCAGACCACCACGCTCACAGTCACTCGACAATTTAGACCTCATCCCTGCACCCCAGAATTTCAATCTTTAAGTACTAATCAGACCAAACACTCCCCTCCCACCTCCCTTGTATAAATAATTTCCCTACAACCACACCTAACAACTTCCCCCCAAATTATACCTAACCTCTCCTTAACCCTCACCCAACGATTCCCACCTAACCTAACCCTATCAACCTAATCTAACTTAAGCTTAACCTAACCTCTTCTCAACCCCACACCCAATGATTCCCACCCAACCTAACCTAACCTTACCTGAATTGACCAATTCCCTCCCCCCCCCCTTCACTCCAAACCCCACGCCACCAACTCAAATAAGACCACTCCGACAAAAAAAAAAAACTAACCCACTCAGCCTGCACTAACACCCTCCCCAAAAAGAAAAGAAAAGACCTAACAATCCCCAAAGATAAAAAACCTAGCTTGTACCCAGCCATTACTTGCAATCCACACAAAATAAATAATAGCCATTCATTAACTAACTTCACTATCACTCCTCCCAAAATAAAAAACCTAACATACCCAGCCATTACTAGCAATCCCACACAAAATAAAAAATTACCATTCTACCATTAACTAACCACACCCTATCACTCCTCCCAAAACAAATACCTAACTTACCCATCCCATACTAACTCGGATGACATGTACGTTTCCCTTAGCCAATAAGGTCGGGAAGAGTTCCACAGTGCCTGTACGCAAGCCCTCTCCCTCAAGAATGTTACCAACACTGTTTTATGGGCACCTCCCTTAGCCAATAAGGTCGGAGAGGTGTACCTAATAAAAACGGTACCAAATTAAAGACGACATTGAACGCCTCCCTTAGCCAATAAGGTCGGGGAGGGGTGCAATGTACCTGTACACAAACCCTCTCCCTCAAGAATGGGGCCAGAACTCACAATACCTGCAAGAGCCTACCACGCAATTGCAGAAGTCCTTTACTAGCCAAAGGAAAGAAAGAATGCAATAATTAACCCAACTCTGCCAACCACCAACAAAACCTACAATCCTCCCAAAGGAAAAACTTAACCTACCCAACCTTACTCACAACCCCTCCTAAAAAAAAAAAAAAAAAAAAAAAAAACGCTAACTCACTACCCAATCACTAATCTTTCAATCCTCCCAAAGGAAAAACTTAACCTACCCAACCTTACTCACAACCCCTCTTAAAAATCAATACCTACAATCCTCCCAAAACAAAAACTTAATATACCCGACCTTTCTAACAAGCCCCTTTGACCCTCCTAAAAAAAAAAAAACACATATGACTCAATACAACTATTCATTAGCAACACAAAACATATCATTCCTAAGAAATCCTTCCATACTATAAATTAACCCAAGAACCTCCAAAGCCCCCCTCTCCTCCTCTCGCCTCCCCTCTCCTCTCCTCTCCTCCCCACCTCCTCCCGACAACCGAACCATACCTGACCTTATAACAATTATCCTAACCCTCCCTCTCTCCCCTTACTACATTTACATGCAAACACATACACACTCACACAACAACCCCCCTTAAGCAATTTTAAATCACCTTAAATTAACATACAACCTCCACCCCCAGCAATCCCCAAACACAAACTCCCCCCCTCCCACAACCAATCTCCAAACACAACACCCCCCCCCCGCCAGACAAAGCCCCTCATAACACTACAACTCTCAAAAACCAAATCAAACATACCCAACTTTTATAATCAGCCACCTCAACAAAATCGACCTAACTCAAGACTGAAACCTAACAACCTATATCTCACTCTCATCTCCGTTCACTATTTGACATAGCTCAAAACTGCCTCCTGCTATTACTAAACAACTCTCCTACGATACATTCATCCTTCCTCACAACGAATACTTTGACATTTCAAGCTCAAAGATTCAAAACTCTTCCTCCAACTCTCTCCATTTCTCTCTGACATAGCTAAAAGACCCACAACTCTCAAAACCTAATCAAACATACCCAACGTCTGTGACATCCAATTCTTTATAAAATTGACCTAACTCAAGACTGAAACCACTCAACCTATATCTCATTCTCGTCTCCGTTCATAATTTGACAAAAAAGCTCAAATCTGTCTGCTGCTATTAATAAAAACTCTCCTACGATACGCTCATCCTTCCTTACTATGAATACTTTGACATTTCAAGCTCAAAGATTCAAAAACCCTTCCTCCAACTCGCTCCGTTCCTCTTTGACATAGCTCAAAGACTTTACCTTCATCTCTCTCCAAACAACCCTACGACTAGCAAAATTTCTATATTTTCACCTTCTCTGTTTGATTTGATCGTGTGCTGCCTGTGCGTCCGTCCACCTGCGTTTCTCGGCTTGCGCCGCCGCCGTGGCGGGGCGGTTCTTCCTACGCTTTGCCAACACTGCCTAAGCTAAGACGACAATCAGAACACCCGCGTTGGCCCTTTGCTTGCCCGGACCTGCTCCCGCCCTCCCTCTGCCTCGTCCTGATTGTGGTTGTTGCACCCTCAGGGCATTTTGCCTACCCCCTCACGCAAGCGGTGTTTAGCCACTGCACCTGTTCTCTCCTTCTAAAATTCACTTCTATCCTCCCTTTATCCTTCCTCTGAACCTTCTTCCCCCCTGTCACTAGCATTTTTCTATTCTATTCGCTACCCCTTCGATTCCCGGGCAAGCGGAAGTTGTTTGGACACTCTTCCTAGCCCCCTTGGTCCCTGTTCACCTAGCAGTAAAGTAGGTACCTGTTGTAAATCGAAATGTTGCGAATTCGTATTCAGGGAAAGTTGTTGGAGCTTCTAAACTTGAACTACACAATCCGGAGGAGTGGTGACCCGAGGATCACACACCCAACACAGACAAAACCAAATACGTGCGCTATGCGCTAACCAAATAAACGCAGTCGTGTAAAGCCACGGCTCTATCTCTCCCACTACAATTCCCTTCCTAACCTCCTGCTCCTTCCTCTGTCATCTTCCCCGCTCTGACTTTCGCTACCAACAACTTTTGGAGCTTCTAAACTTGAACGCTACCCCAAATGGAAGGAGGAATGCAGGGTAGCCAAGGCTCGTCTTGAGTAAAAACTGAGCTACAAAGAGGCCCTCCTTGCTGTACGCTCCCAAGAAAAGAAAAAACCAGCAGAAAAGAAAAACCAAGAAAAGAAAACCCAAGAGAAGATGCCCACCACACAGAACCAAGAACACCACGTGGCCCGTGGAGCTGAAGCCCACGTGGTCAACCTCACCGTCTCTGACTTCTTCCACACCTATGAGAACTTAATACACGAGGAAGACGAACAACAAGACCCAAACACAAACGAATGGACACTTCAAGAGAGCAAGAAGAGGAGGAGAGTGAGAAGAAAATCGACATCAAGCTAAGAAGACCAAGACATCTCCTCCACACAAGAAACCAAAACACAATCAAGCCGACCAAGCACTGAACATCCATTGCCCAACCCAATACGCACCTGACGCTTGACCTGACGCTAGCCTGGCTTTGTCTTGTCGCCTCCCTGCCGCGTCCAGGCGAGTTGCTGCTGCTGCCTCCATCTTATAATCCCTCACGCAAGCGGTGTTTAGCCACTGCATCTGTTCTCTCCTCCTAAAATTCACTTCAATCCTCCCTTTATTCTTCCCCTGAACCTCCTTCACCCCTGTCACTAGCATTTTCGATTCGATTCGCTAACCCATTCTTCCCCTGAACCTGCTTCCCCCCTGTCACTAGCATTTTTCGTTCGTTCGTTCGCTAACCCTTCACTCTCTAACCCTCTCTCACCATGAACGGTTACGAGTTTGATTACGTGGCGCGGATACGTCCGGATACGCCGACCTGCCCCAAGAAACTAAACCTCCTAGTTCTCCAGAAGTTTTTTGAAACTAATGGGATCGTGGGGGTCACCAAGGTGGAACGTCTAAAGCTCCATGGTGACATCAAGATCACCTTCGTCGAGAAGGGCATGCCCGTACAGCTCGCGGAGATCCCAGACATCAACGGCATTCCTTTTAAAATGATTGCCTACATGTGGGACAACTTGAAGCTGGGTGTAATCTCCCACGCCGAAATTGCCCACATGGACAAAGCAGAGCTGAGTGAGCTCCTCAAGGGGCAGCAACTTCAAGTTGTGAAGAAGCTGTCCGACACCACTGCCCTCATCGGACACCACTCCACCTTACCCAAGGAAGCTCAACTGGCGTGGGTAACTGTGCCAGTCAAGCCCTACTGCAGACCGAAACGGTGTTACAAATGCCAACACTATGGACACACTGTAAACAAGTGTGAGGCGCAGGAGGACACCTGCTCCATGTGTAGCAGCCCTGGACACCGCTACACGGTCTGCCCCAACAAAGTTAAAAAATGCGCTGCTTGTGGTGGCCCACACTCCTTCCGCCTATCGGACCTGCCCCAAATGGAAGGAGGAATGCAGGGTAGCCAAGGCTATTCTTGAGAAGAAACTGAGCTACAAAGAGGCCCTCCTTGCTGTACGCTCCCAAGAAAAGAAAAAACCAGCAGAAAAGAAAAACCAAGAAAAGAAAACTCAAGAGAAGACGCCCACCACACAGAACCAAAAACACCACGTGGTCCGTGGAGCTGAAGCCCACGTGGTCAACCTCACCGTCTCTGACTTCTTCCACACCTATGAGAACATAATACACGAGGAAGACGAACAACAAGACCCAAACACAAATGAATGGACACTTCAAGAGAGCAAGAAGAGGAGGAGAGTGAGAAGAAAATCGACATCAAGCTAAGAAGACCAAGACATCTCCACACAAGAAACCAAAACACACAATCAAGCCAAACAAGCATTGAATATCCATTGCCCAACCCAACACGCACCTGACGCTTGACCTGACGCTAGCCTGGCTGTGTCTTGTCGCCTCGCCGGCCGCGTCCAGGCGAGTTGCTGCTGCCTCCATCTTATAATCCCTCACGCAAGCGGTGTTTAGCCACTGCATCTGTTCTCTCCTCCTAAAATTCACTTCAATCCTCACTTTATTCTTCCCCTGAACCTCCTTCCCCCCTGTCACTAGCATTTTCTAATCTAATCTAACGCTAGCCTCGTCATCAGTCGACCCGACACACACTCTCTAACCCTCTCTCACCATGAACATTTACGAGTTTGATTACGTGGCGCGGATACGTCCGGATACGCCGACCTGCCCCAAGAAACTAAACCTCCTAGTTCTCCAGAAGTTCTTTGAAACTAATGGGATCGTGGGGGTCACCAAGGTGGAACGTCTAAAGCTCCATGGTGACATCAAGATCACCTTCGCCGAGAAGGTCATGCCCGTACAGCTCGCGGAGATCCCAGACATCAACGGCATTCCATTTAAAATGATTGCCTAAATGTGGGACAACCTGAAGCTGGGAGTAATCTCCCACGCCGAAATTGCCCACATGGACAAAGCAGAGCTGAGTGAGCTCCTCAAGGGGCAGCAACTTCAAGTTGTGAAGAAGCTGTCTGACACCACTGCCCGCATCGGACACCACTCCACCTTACCCAAGGAGGCTCAACTGGCGTGGGTAACTGTGCCAGTCAAGCCCTACTGCAGACCGATACGGTGTTACAAATGCCAGCACTATGGACACACTGTAAACAAGTGTGAGGCGCAGGAGGAAACCTGCTCCATATGTAGCAGCCCCGGACACCGCTACACGGTCTGCCCCAACAAAGTTAAAAAATGCGCTGCTTGTGGTGGCCCACACTCCTCCGCCGATCGGACCTGCCCTAAATGGAAGGAGAAATGCAGGGTAGCCAAGGCTCGCCTTGTGAAGAAACTGAGCTACAAAGAGGCCCTCCTTGCTGTACGCTCCCAAGAAAAGAAAAAACCAGAGAAAAGAAAAACCAAGAAAAGAAAACTCAAGAGAAGACGCCCACCACACAGAACCCAAGAACACCACGTGGCCCGTGGAGCTGAAGCCCACGTGGTCAACCTCACCGTCTCTGACTTCTTCCACACCTATGAGGACTTAGTACACGAGGAAGACGAACAACAAGACCCAAACACAAACGAATGGACACTTCAAGAGAGCAAGAAGAGGAGGAGAGTGAGAAGAAAATCGACATCAAGCTAAGAAGACCAAGACATCTCCTCCACACAAGAAACCAACACACACAATCAAGCCGACCAAGCATTGAATATCCATTGCCCAACCCAACACGCACCTGACGCTTGACCTGACGCTAGCCTGGCTCTGTCTTGTCGCCTCCCGGCCGCGTCCGGGCGAGTTGCTGCTGCCTCCATCTTATACTCCCTCACGCAAGCGGTGCTTAGCCACTGCATCTATTCTCTCCTCCTAAAATTCACTTCAATCCTCCCTTTATTCTTCCCCTGAACCTCCTTCCCCCCTGTCACTAACATTTTTCGATTCGATTCGTCGTAGTCAATAGGAGTCAGGACACACCACAGTTAGCAGATACACAGAGCGACGGGGACGACAGAGAACGAACAGACACAGCTGATTGGCTAGTCTTTCGACCTCTCCCACCTTCCCACTTACCCTGGAAAACACAAGCACCTGACTTCAATTCTCTACATCTGACAAATCTGTTGATTCGATCGACACATTGAGCCTCTCCTACAGTATCGGACCTCCCTTAGGAACCCCGAATGCTGCTGAGGGGCTTGGTGTGAAGAGAGAGTCATCAGTGAGTTTTCAGACCTTTTTCTACCACTCTAACTCTTCTCTTCCGTGCCGTGAAAGGACCTATTCCCCTGTCAGTTGACGTACAGGGGAGTATTCGTCTGGAAACGCCCTCTGTCCCCACACCTCGCTAGTGCGTGTTAGTGTGAAGGGTGGAGGGTCAGCACAGCCTGCCGATTCACCTAGGGATCTCTGTGATAGTGCACTGTGCTGGGTCTCCCCTACGTGAGGGGCGCAGAAAATCAGGGACATTGTTAGGGGAGATCTCCATAAATCTCCAAAAGTAGAACAGTAAACATGCCCTCAATAAAAATTAAAGTGGACCGCACCATCCAACTATGCTCAGACCTCGCCTCACTCATTTTCCAGCTGACCTTGATCTTCCAAATCCGTTCCTTCATCATTGATGATATCATCAAAGTATTTGTACAGACTGACGAAGACGCCGACCAGTTCCACTCCCCAGCAGTGAGCAAAAAATTGAAAGACAATGGCTTAACGGTCCTCAGTTCACCTGAGTACCGTGCAAAATGCACCCTCATATGCAGGAAAGTCATCCCTCCTATCCTTGGCAACCCTAACCTACTGAAGGAACTCAACTCGCACAACACCAACCAATGACATCAGCAGCCCGGATGGGAACTCTTCCCATGCTAAAAATCACCACAGCAACACAAACAGACGCCATCAAATTAAAATCAAACGGCATTAAAATCGGCAACAATATCATCCCCTCACGAGACATTGAGTTCCAACACTACATACAAGTTCACCAATGTTACTATTGCTACAAATTCGGACACAACACCAACCGGTGCAGTAACACACAAACTTGTTCAAAGTGTGCCAATAAAGGCCACTCCCACCGAAACTGCACTGCCACTGAAACAAAATGCTGCAACTGTCAAGGCCCACACTCTGCCATCAGCAACAAGTGCAAAATCAGACTCGACAACAGCACAACACCACTCCCTCCCCGCCGACCCTCACCTCCCACAGCACCTCCCACAGCACCACCTCCACCTCCCCACCACTCACTCCCTACTGCCACGACCCTCCCCACCAGCACTTGCTGGACCAACAACCTGACCGCCCCCCCACCCTCCCCCGACACTGACGCAAAAATCACCACCATCATACTTCTGGCACATACCCTAAGCAACGGAAACAGGTCACTTTTTCTGAAACTAGCAATTGATGGTTTGAAGGCGAACGGCCTCCCTACCATACACATTCCTGATTCCTTCAGAACCGGTCCCGACCTCATCTTCCCCACTGCCCCCATCTCCGACCGGACCTTCACCATCCCCAACCCCCAGACCAACATGCCCCCCCCATCCCCCAGAGAAACCACTGCAATCCCCCTCCGCCCCTCCACTTCTGCCATGCCCACACCTGACTTATCTCACCAATCTACCATTACCTCACCCCCCATCATGCCCCTCCCACCCTCAAGAGTAATCAGTCCAAAACCTCCCGGCCCCTCCACCTCGACCTTGCCTACACCTGACTTCTCTCACACGACTACCATGAAATCCCGGACCACAAACACCCAAACCAAACTCAATCCTCCCCGAACACTTCAGACTCCAAAAATAAAATGGCTAGTGGTCATTGTTAGGTGTTCTGGGTAATAAGTTCCATATACAGGAGAGAACACAAACACCTGTATAGTTTTGTAGGTTCGGTTTACTGGATAAGAGTATGTACACAGAGGTGGGTAGCGCTCCTCCCTAGCTAGGCTCCTGGTCAACTGCTATAGACGACGTATGGCAAGTGATACATTAGCAGCTTCCATACGTCGCCAGGCACATTAATTAAGCATGTGGGATATGGTAATAACATTGCCACACGCTGCTAGCTAGGCTGAACAAATATAAATGGAGCACATACATAATATACATACATAATACATAATCCAGCATACATAATATACATACACCTCCCTCCCCCCTATACGCTCATAGCAAAGTCTTGAGCGGACCTTTTCTTCTGGATCCGTTCTGAGCGTCGAGGGACTTCATCACTGGGAAGAGTATGGGACTCAACACTGGTGGCGGGGTCAGCAGAAGGCATTATTCACGGGGGCGGAGAAAACGCTGATTTCACTCTCCACCGCACACGCACGACCGCTGGGTAACCCGCGCCTGGTAATTACGTGACCTGCCGAGACCCATGACTACGCCTGCTTTTGTCCCAGCGTAGGAGGTCGGGTCCTGAATGTCACCGGACTTGGGTGCGACACTCAGCCTGGGGAGAGAGCGGGCGTGGTCGTTGGCAGGCAGCGACGTCCTGAACACGTTCGGCGGCTCGGCGATCACAATCCTCTGTCTTGGCCTGCCACTCCTTGGGAGAAAGGATTGGGGTGAGCAGGACACAGAACAGAAAGGGCGTCCGCCACAAAACTGGGCAGGGAGGCGTCCGGTGTAGTTAGGTAATGTTGCGGAGTTCAAGAAGACCCCGGTCGAAGGCCTCGCAGTCAATATTCCCAAAGGGGGCCACCTTAAGGATGAGGTGCTTCAAAGATTTGACAGCAGCCTCAGCGTGGCCGTTGGACTGCGGGTAATGGGGCGATGACAACACATGCCGGACTCCCCATCGGTCAAGGAACACAGCAAAGTCCCGGCTTGTGAACTGAGGCCCTCCGTCGGTTAGCAGGCGTACAGGAACGCCCACTTCACGGAAGTAGTGGCGGAACTTGCTGATGGTGGCGGCAGACGTCGTGTCATTACCGCCCTTGATGACAACCGGCCAACCAGAGAGACGGTCGACGATAACCAGGAAGGACTTTCCTGACACACAGAAAAAGTCGGCCGACACAGACTCAAAGGGGCGGGTGGGGTT
>NW_024723379.1:0-9384 GCF_018991925.1 Homarus americanus
CTTTGTTATACTCTATCAGGGGACTTTGTTATACTCGATCAGCGGACTTTGTTATTCTCGATCAGGGGACTTTGTTATACTCATTCAGGGAACTTTGTTATACTTGATTAGGGGACTTTGTTATACTCGATGAAGAGCCTTTGTTATACTCGACCAGGGGACTTTGTTAAAATTGTTCACGGGACTTTGTTATACTCGATCAGGGGACTTTGTTATACTCGATCAGGGGACTTTGTTATACTCGACCAGGGGAGTTTGTTATACTCGACCAGGGGACTTTGTTATACTCGATCAGAAGCCTTTGTTAAACTCGATCAGGGGCCTTTGTTATACTAGATCAGGGGACTTTGTTATACTCGATTAGGGGACTTTGTTATACTTGATCAGCTGACTTTGTTATACTCGATCAGGGGACGTTGTTTTACTCGATGAGGGGCCTTTGTTATACTCGATCAGGGGACTTTGTTATACTTGATCAGCAGACTTTGTTATTCTCGATCAGGGGACTGTGTTATACTCGTTCAGGGGACTTTGTTATACTTGATCAGGGGACTTTGTTATACTGGATGAGGGCCCTTTAATAAATTCGATGAGGGGCCTTTGTTATACTCAACCAGGGGACTTTGTCATACTCGATCAGGGGCCTTTGTTAAATTCGATCAGGGGACTTTGTTGTACTTGATCAAGGGGGCTTTGTTATACTTGATCAGGGGACTTTGTTATACTCGATAAGGGGGCTTTGTTATACACGATCAGGGGGCTTTGTTATACTTGATCAGGACCCTTTGTTATAATCGTTCAAGGGACTTTGTTATACTCGATCAGGGGACTTTGTTATACTCGATCAGGGGACTTTGTTATACTCGACCAGGGGAGTTTCTTATACTCGACCAGGGGACTTTGTTATACTCGATGAGGGGCCTTTGTTAAACTCGATGAAGGGCCTTAGTTATACTCGACCAAGGGACTTTGTTATACTCGATCAGGGGCCTTTGTAAAACTCGATCAGGGGCCTTTGTTATACTCGATCAGGGACTTTGTTATACTCTATCAGGGGACTTTGTTATACTCGATCAGGGGACTTTGTTATGCTCGACCAGGGGAGTTTGTTATACTCGACCAGGGGACTTTGTTATACTCGATTAGGGGCCTTTGTTATACTCGATTAGGGAACTTTGTTATACTCGATCAGGGGACTTTGTTATACTCGTTCAGCGGACTTTGTTATACTCGGTGAGGGGACTTTGTTATACTCGATCAGGGGACTTTGTTATACTTGTTCAGGGGACTTTGTTATACTTGATCTGGGGACTTTGTTATACTCGATGAGGGGGCTTTGTTATACACGATCAGGGGGGCTTTGTTATACTTGATCAGGGGCCTTTGTTATAATCGTTCAAGGGACTTTGTTATACTCAATCAGGGGACTTTGTTATACTCGATCAGGGGACTTTGTTATACTCGACCAGGGGAGTTTGTTATACTCGACCAGGGGACTTTGTTATACTCGATCAAGGGCCTTTGTTAAACTCGATCAGGGTCCTTTGTTATACTTGATCAGGGGACTTTGTTATACTCGATCAGGGGCCTTTGTTAAACTCGATTAGGGAACTTTGTTATACTCGATCAGGGGACTTTGTTATACTCGTTCAGCGGACTTTGTTATACTCGATCAGGGGACTTTGTTATACTCGATCAGAGGCCTTTGTTATAATCGTTCAGGGGACATTGTTATACTCGATCAGGGGAGTTTGTTATTCTCGATCAGGGGACTTTGTTATACTCGATCAGGCGACTTTGTTATATTAGATGAGGGGACTTTGTTATTCCCGATCAGGGGACTTTGTTATATTCGATGAGGGGACTTTGTTATACTAGATCACGTGACTTTGTTATACTCGACCAGTGGACTTTGTTATTCTCGATCATGGGCCTTTGTTATACTTGATCAGGGGGCTTTGTTATACTCGATCAAGGGACTGTGATATTCTCGATCAGGGGGACTTTGTTATACCCGATCAGGGGACTTTGATATACTCGATCAGGGAACTTTGTTATACTCGTTCAGGCGCCTTTGTTATATTCGATCAGGGGCCTTTGTTATACTCGACCAGGGGACTTTGTTATACTCGATGAGGGGCCTTAGTTAAACTCGATGAGGGGCCTTTGTGATACTCGATCAGGGGACTTGTTATACTCGATCAGGGGACTTTGTTATACTCCTTCAGCGGACTTTGTTATACTCGATCAGGGGCCTTTGTTATACCCGATCAGGGGACTTTGCTATACTCGATCAGGGAACTTTGTTATACTTGTTCAGGGGACTTTGTTATACTTGATCTGGGGACTTTGTTATACTCGATGAGGGGGCTTTGCTTTACACGATCAGGGGGCTTTGTTATACTTGATCAGAGGCCTTTGTTATAATCGTTCAAGGGACTTTGTTATACTCAATCAGGGGACTTTGTTATAATCGATCAGGGGACTTTGTTATACTCGACCAGGGGAGTTTGTTATACTCGACCAGGGGACTTTGTTATACTCGATCAAGGGCCTTTGTTAAACTCGATCAGGGTCCTTTGTTATACTCGATCAGGGGACTTTGTTATACTCGATCAGGGGCCTTTGTTAAACTCTATCAGGGGACTTTGTTATACTCGATCAGGGGCCTTTGTTATAATCGTTCAGGGGACTTTGTTATACTCGATCAGGGGACTTTGTTATACTCGATCAGAGGCCTTTGATATACTCGATCAGGGGACTTTGTTATACTCGATTAGGATACTTTGTTATACTCGATGAGGGGACTTTGTTATACTCGATCAAGGACTTTCTTATCCTCGATCAGGGGACTTTGTTATACTCGATGAAGGGGCTTTGTTATACTCGATTAGGGGACTTTGTTATACTCGATGAGGGCACTTTGTTATACTCGATTAGGGGGCTTTGTTATACTCGATCAGGGGACTTTGTTATTCTCGATTTGGGGAACTTTGTTATACCCGATCAGGGGACATTGTTATACTCGATCAGGGAACTTTGTTATACTTGATCAGGGGCCTTTGTTATACTCGTTCAGGCGCCTTTGTTATATTCGATCAGGGGCCTTTGTTATACTCGACCAGGGGACTTTGTTATACTCGATGAGGGGCTTTGTTAAACTCGATCAGGGGCCTTTGTTATACTCGATCAGGGGACTTTGTTATACTCGATCGGGGACTTCTCGATCCAGAGTTTTGTTTTACTCTGATCAGGTAACTGTGTTATATTCGATCAGGGGCCTTTGTTATAATCGTTCAGGGACATTGTTATACTCGATCAGGGAAGTTTGTTATTCGATCAGGGACTTTGTTATGCCGATCAGGCGACTTTGTTATTCCCGTCAGGACTTTGTTATACTATCAGGGGACTTTGTTATACTCGATCAGCGGACTTTGTTATTCTCGATCAGGGGACTTTGTTATACTCATTCAGGGAACTTTGTTATACTTGATCAGGGGACTTTGTTATACTCGATGAAGGGCTTTTGTTATACTCGACCAGGGGACTTTGTTAAAATTGTTCAGGGGACTTTGTTATACTCGATCAGGGGACTTTGTTATACTCAATCAGGGGACTTTGTTATACTCGACCAGGGGAGTTTGTTATACTCGACCAGGGGACTTTGTTATTCTCGATCAAGGGACTTTGTTATACTCGATGAAGGGCCTTTGTTATACTCGACCAGGGGACTTTGTTAAATTTGTTCAGGGGACTTTGTTATACTCGATCAGGGTCCCTTGTTGTACCCCATCAGGGGACTTTGCAATACTCGATCAGGGTACTTTGTTATACTCGGTGAGGGGACTTTGTTATACTCGATCAGGGGGTTTTGTAATACACGATCAGGGGGCTTTGTTATACTTGATCAGGGGCCTTTGTTATAATCGCTCAAGGGACTTTGTTATACTCGATCAGGGGACTTTGTTATACTCGATCACGGGACTTTGTTATACTCGACCAGGGGAGTTTCTTATACTCGACCAGGGGACTTTGTTAAACTCGATGAGGGGCCTTTGTTAAACTCGATGAGGGGCCTTTGTTATACTCGACCAGGGGACTTTGTTATACTCGATCAGGGGCCTTTGTTAAACTCGATCAGGGGCCTCTGTTATACTCGATCAGGGGACTTTGTTATACACTATCAGTGGACTTTGTTATACTCGATCAGGGGACTTTGTTATACTCGACCAGGGGAGTTTGCTATACTCGACCAGGGGACTTTGTTATACTCGATCAGGTGCCTTTGGTATACTCGATTAGGGAACTTTGTTATACTCGATCAGGGGACTTTGTTATACTCGTTCAGTGGACTTTGTTAAACTCGATCAGGGGCCTTTGTTGTACCCGATCAGGGGACTTTGCTTTACTCGATCAGGGTACTTTGTTATACTCGGTGAGGGGACTTTGTTATACTCGATCAGGGGACTTTGTTATACTTGTTCAGGGGACTTTGTTATACTTGATCTGGGGACTTTATTATACTCGATGAGGGGGCTTTGTTATACACGATCAGGGGGGCTTTGTTATACTTGATCAGGGGCGTTTGTTATAATCGTTCAAGGGACTTTGTTATACTCAATCAGGGGACTTTCTTATACTCGATCAGGGGACTTTGTTATACTCGACCAGGGGAGTTTGTTATACTCGACCAGGGGACTTTATTATACTCGATCAAGGGCCTTTGTTAAACTCGATCAGGGTCGCTGTTATACTCGATCAGGGGACTTTGTTATACCGATCAGGGCCTTTGTTAAACTCGATCAGGGGCCTTTGTTAAGCTCGATGAGGGGACTTTGTTATACTCGACCAGGGGACTTTGTTATACTCGATCAGGGGCCTTTGATAAAGTCGATCAGGGGCCTCTGTTATACTCGATCAGGGTTCCTTTGTTATACACTATCAGGGGACTTTGTTATACTCGATCAGGGGACTTTGTTATACTCGACCAGGGGAGTTTGCTATACTCGACCAGGGGACTTTGTAATACTCGATCAGGGGCCTTTGGTATAATCAAGTGCTGTTATACTCGGTGAGGACTTTGTTATACTCGATCAGGGGACTTTGTTATACTTGTTCAGGGGACTTTGTTATACTTGATCTAGGGACTTTGTTATACTCGATGAGGGGGCTTTGTTATACACGATCAGGGGGGCTTTGTTATACTTGATCAGGGGCCTTTGTTATAATCGTTCAAGGGACTTTGTTATACTCAATCAGGGGACTTTGTTATACTCGATCAGGGGACTTTGTTATACTCGACCAGGGGAGTTTGTTATACTCGAGCAGGGGACTTTATTATACTCGATCAAGGGCCTTTGTTAAACTCGATCAGGGTCCTTTGTTATACTCGATCAGGGGACTTTGTTATACTCGATCAGGGGCCTTTGTTAAACTCGATCAGGGGACTTTGTTATACTCGATGAGGGGCCTTTGTTATAATCGTTCAGGGGACTTTGTTATACTTGATCAGGGTACTTTGTTATACTCGATTAGAGGCCTTTGTTATACTCGATCAGGGGACTTTGTTATACTCGATCAGGAGACTTTGTTATACTCGATGAGGGGACTTTGTTATACTCGATCAAGGACTTTCTTATACTCGATTAGGGGAGTTTGTTATACTCGTTGAGGGGGCTTTGTTATACTCGATCAGGGGACTTTGTTATACTCGATGAGGGCACTTTGTTATACTCGATCAGGAGACTTTGTTATGCTTTTTCAGGGGACTTTGTTATACTCGATCAAGGACTTTGTTATCCTCGATCAGGGGATTTTGATATACTCGATGAGGGGGCTTTGTTATACTCGATCAGGGGACTTTGTTATACTCGATGAGGGGACTTTGTTATACTCGATTAGGGGCCATTTTTATACTCGATCAGGGGACTTTGTTTTACTCGAATAGGGGACTTTGTTATAATCGTTTAGGCGACTTTGTTATACTCGATCAGGGGGCTTTGTTATACTCGATCAGGGGACTTTGTTATACTCGACCAGGGGAGTTTGTTATACTCGATCAGGGGACTTTGTTATATTCGATGAGGGGACTTTGTTATTCTCGATCATGGGACTTCGTTATACTCGATGAAGGGCCTTTGTTATACTCGATCAGGGGACTTTGTTATACAAGACCAGGGGACTTTGTTATACTCGATGAGGGGCCTTTGTTATACTCGATCAGGGGACTTTGTTATACTCGATCAGGGGCCTTTGTTGAACTCGATCAGGGGCCTTTGTTATACGCGATCAGGGAACTTTGTTATACTCTATGAGGGGACTTTGTTATACTCGATCAGCGGACTTTGTTATTCTCGATCAGGGGACTTTGTTATACTCATTCAGGGAACTTTGTTATACTTGATCAGAGGACTTTGTTATCCTCGATGAAGGGCCTTTGTTATACTCGACCAGGGGACTTTGTTAAAATTGTTCAGGGGACTTTGTTATACTCGATCAGGGGACTTTGTTATACTCGATCAGGGGACTTTGTTATACTCGACCAGGGAGTTTGTTATACTCGACCAAGGGGACTTTGTTATACTCGATCAGGGGCCTTTGTTAAACTCGATCAGGGGCCTTTGTTATACTCGATCAGGGGACTTTGTTATACTCGATCAGGGGACTTTTTTATACTTGATCAGCAGACTTTGTTATTCTCGATCAGGGGACTGTGTTATACTCGTTCAGGGGACTTTGTTATACTTGATGAGGGGACTTTGTTATACTGGATGAGGGCCCTTTAATAAATTCGATGAGGGGCCTTTGTTATACTCAACCAGGGGACTTTGTCATAATCGATCAGGGGCCTTTGTTAAATTCGATCAGGGGACTTTGTTGTACTTGATCAAGGGGGCTTTGTTATACTTTATCAGGGGACTTTGTTATACTCGATAAGGGGGCTTTGTTATACACGATCATGGGGCTTTGTTATACTTGATCAGGACCCTTTGTTATAATCGTTCAAGGGACTTTGTTATACTCGATCAGGGGACTTTGTTATACTCGATCAGGGGACTTTGTTATACTCGACCAGGGGAGTTTCTTATACTCGACCAGGGGACTTTGTTATACTCGATGAGGGGCCTTTGTTAAACTCGATGAAGGGCCTTAGTTATACTCGACCAAGGGACTTTGTTATACTCGATCAGGGGCCTTTGTTAAACTCGATCAGGGGACTTTGTTATACTCGATCAGGGGACTTTGTTATGCTCGACCAGGGGAGTTTGTTATACTCGACCAGGGGACTTTGTTATACTCGATTAGGGGCCTTGGTTATACTCAATTAGGGAACTTTGTTATACTCGATTAGGGGACTTTGTTATACTCGTTCAGCGGACTTTGTTATACTCGGTGAGGGGACTTTGTTATACACGATCAGGGGACTTTGTTATACTTGTTCAGGGGACTTTGTTATACTTGATCTGGGGACTTTGTTATACTCGATGAGGGGGCTTTGTTATACACGATTAGGGGGGCTTTGTTATACTTGATCAGGGGCCTTTGTTATAATCGTTCAAAGAACTTTGTTATACTCAATCAGGGGACTTTGTTATACTCGATCAGGGGACTTTGTTATACTCGATCAGGGAGTTTGTTATATACTCGACCAGGGGACTTTGTTTGCTCCTCGATCAAGGGCCTTTGTTAAGCTCGATCAGGGTCCTTTGTTATACTCGATCAGGGGACTTTGTTATATACTCGATCAGGGCCTTTGTTGCAAACTCGATCAGGGGACTTTGTTATACTCGATCAGGGGCCTTTGTTATAATCGTTCAGGAGACTTTGTTATACTCGATCAGGACTTTGTTATACTCGATCAGAGGCCTTTGTTATACTCGATCAGGGGACTTTGTTATACTCGATTAGGAGACTTTGTTATACTCGATGAGGGGACTTTGTTATACTCGATCAAGGACTTTCTTATCCTCGATCAGGAGACTTTGTTATACTCGATGAGGGGGCTTTGTTATACTCGATTAGGGGACTTTGTTATACTCGATGAGGGCACTTTGTTATACTCGATTAGGGGTTTTGTTATACTCGATCAGGGGACTTTGTTATTCTCGATCAGGGGAACTTTGTTATACCCGATTAGGGGACATTGTTATACTCGATCAGGGGAACTTTGTTATACTCGATCAGGGGCCTTTGTTATACTCGTTCAGGCGCCTTTGTTATATTCGATCAGGGGCCTTTGTTATACTCGACCAGGGGACTTTGTTATACTCGATGAGGGGCCTTTGTTAAACTCGATCAGGGGCCTTTGTTATACTCGATCAGTGGACTTTGTTATACTCGATCAGGGGACTTTCTTATACTCGATCAGGGGGTTTTGTTTTACTCGATCAGGTAACTGTGTTATATTCGATCAGGGGCCTTTGTTATAATCGTTCAGGGGACATTGTTATACTCGATCAGGGGAGTTTGTTATTCTCGATCAGGGGACTTTGTTATACTCGATCAGGCGACTTTGTTATATTAGATGAGGGGACTTTGTTATTCCCGATCAGGGGACTTTGTTATATTCGATGAGGGGACTTTGTTATACTAGATCACGTGACATTGTTATAATCGACCAGGGGACTTTGTTATTCTCGATCATGGGCCTTTGTTATACTTGATCAGGAGGCTTTGTTATACTCGATCAGGGGTGTGTGATATTCTCGATCAGGGGGACTTTGTTATACCCGATCAGGGGACTTTGATATACTCGATCAGGGAACTTTGTTATACTCGATCAGGGGCCTTTGTTATACTCGTTCAGGCGCCTTTGTTATATTCGATCAGGGGCCTTTATTATACTCGACCAGGGGACTTTGTTATACTCGATGAGGGGCCTTAGTTAAACTCGATGAGTGGCCTTTGTGATACTCGATCAGGAGACTTTGTTATACTCGATCAGGGGACTTTGTTATACTCGATCAGGGGGTTTTGTTTTACTCGATCAGGTAACTTTGTTATATTCGATCAGGGGCCTTTTTTATAATCGTTCAGGGGACTTTGTTATACTCGATAAGGGGACTTTGTTATACTTGATCAGGGGCCTTTGATATATTCGATGAGGGGACTTTGTTATTCTCGATCATGGGACTTTGTTATACTCGACCAGGGGAGTTTGTTATACTCGACCAGGGGACTTTGTTATACTCGATCAGGGGCCTTTATTATACTCGATCAGGGGACTTTGTTATACTCGATCAGGGGAATTTGTTATACTCGATCAGGGGACTTTGTTATACTCGATGAGGGGCCTTTGTTAAACTCGATGAGGGGCCTTTGTTATACTCGACCAGGGGATCTTTGTTATACTCGACCAGGGGATCTTTGTTATACTCGATCAGG
>NW_024723380.1:0-14291 GCF_018991925.1 Homarus americanus
ATCCACCCGCCATAAATATGGGAGAGGTTTCTGTACCCCAATATCCACCCCACATAAATATGGGAGAGGTTTAGGTACCCCATAATCCACCTGACATAAATATGGGAGAGGTTTCTGTACCCAATAAACCACCCCCCATAAATATGTGAGAGGTTTCTGTACCCCATAATCCACCCGACACAAATATAGGAGAGGTTTCTCTACTCCTTAATCCACCCCCCCATAAATATGGGAGTGGTTTCTGTGTCCTATAATCCACCCCACATAAATATGGGAGACGTTTCTGTACCCCATAATCCACCCGACATAAATATGGGAGAGGTTTCTGTACGCCATAATTCACCCCCCATAAATATGGGAGAGGTTTCTGTACCCCTTAATCCAACCCCCATAAATATGGGAGAGGTTTCTGTACCCCTTTAACCACCCGCCATAAATATGGGAGAGGTTTATGTATCCCATAATCCACCCCAAGTAAATATGGGAGTGGTTTCTGTACCCCATAATCCAACCCCATAAATATGGGAAAGGTTTCTGTACCCCATAATCCACCCCCCATAACTATGGGAGAGGTTTCTGTACCCCATAATCCACCCCACATAAATATATGAGAGGTTTCTGTACCCCATAATCCACCCCACATAAATATGGGAGAGGTTTCTGTAGCCCATAATCCACCCCCCATAAATATGGGAGAGGTTTCTGTACCCCATAATCCACCCCACATAAATATGGGAGAGGTTTCTGTACCCTATAATCCACCCGACATAAATATGGTAGAGGTTTCTATACCCCATAATCCACCCCAAATAAATATAGGAGAGGTTTCTCTACCCCATAATCCACCCCAAATAAATATGAGAGAGGTTTCTGTACCCCTTAATCCACCCCCCATAAATATGGGAGAGGTTTTTGTACCCCATAATCCACCCCACATAAATATGAGAGATGTTTCTGTACCCCATAAGCCACCCCACATAAATATGGGAGATGTTTCTGTACCCCATAATCCACCAACCATAAATATGGGAGAGGTTTCTGTACCCCATAATACACCCCACATATATATGGGAGAGGTTTCTGTACCCCATAGTACACCCACACATAAATATGGGAGAGGGTTTCTGTGCCCCATAATCCACCCCCATAAATATGGGAGAGGGTTTCTGTGCCCATAATCACCCACATAAATATGGGGAGGTTCTGTGCCCTATAATCACCCGACATAAATATGGGAGAGGTTTCTGTGCCCATAATCCACCCCCATAAATATGGGAGGGTTTCTGTACCCCATAATCCACCCCACATATATATGGGAGAGAGATTTCTGTGCCCCAATATCACCCCACATAAATATGGGGAGAGGTTTGGGTGCCCATAATCCCACCCCATTAATATGGGAGAGGTTTCTGTGCCCTATAATCACCTGACATATATATGGGAGGTTTCACTGTACCTAACCCACCCCCACATAAATTTGGGAGGTTTCTCCTATGCCATAATCCACCCCCATAAATATGGGAGAGGTTTCTGTGCTAATATCCACCCACATAAATATGGGAGGGATTTGGGTACTTATAATCCACCCATAAATATGGGAGGGTTTCTGTGCCCTATAATCCACCCCCACATAAATATGGGAGGGTTTCTGTGCCCTATAATCCACCCCTGACATAAATATGGGAGAGGTTTAGGTACCCCATAAACCACCCCCCATAAATATGGGAGAGGTTTTTCTGTACCCCATAATCCACCTGACATAAATATGGGAGAGGTTTAGGTACCCCATAATCCACCCCACATAAATATGGGAGAGGTTTCTGTGCCCTATAATCCACCTGACATAAATATGGGAGAGGTTTCTGTACCCCATAAACCACCCCCCATAAATATGGGAGAGGTTTCTGTACCCCATAATCCACCTGACACAAATATGGGAGAAGTTTCTGTACCCCTTAATCCACCCCCCATAAATATGGAAGAGGTTTCTGTGCCCTATAATCCACCCCACATAAATATGGGAGACGTTTCTGTACCCCTTTATCCACCCGCCATAAATATGGGAGAGGTTTTTGTACCCCATAATCCACCCCAAATATGGGAGTGGTTTCTGTACCCCATAATCCAACCCCATAAATATGGGAATGGTTTCTTTACCCCATAATCCACCCTCCATAATTATGGGAGAGGTTTCTGTACCCCATAATCCACCCCACATAAATATGGGATAGGTTTCTGTATCCCATAATCCACCCCACATAAATATGGGAGAGGTTTCTGTACCCCATAATCCACCCCACATAAATATGGGAGAGGTTTCTGTACCCTATAATCCACCCGACATAAATATGGGAGAGGTTTCTGCCCCATAATCCGCTTATCAATATGGGAGGGTTTCTGTCCTCCACTGGACATAAATATGGGAGAGGTCTCTGTACCCCATATTCCACCCGACATAAATATGGGAGAGGTTTCTGTACCCCATAATCCACCCGATATAAGTATGGGAGAGTTTTCTGTACCCCTTAATCCACCCCCCATAAATATGGGAGAGGTTTCTGTACCCCATAATCCTCCCCCCATAAATATGGGAGAGGTTTCTGCACACCATAATCCACCCCCCCATAAATATGGAAGAGGTTTCTGTGCCCTATAATCCACCCCACATAAATATGGGAGACGTTTCTGTACCCCTTTATCCACCCGCCATAAATATGGGAGAGGTTTTTGTACCCCATAATCCACCGCAAATATGGGAGTAGTTTCTGTACCCCATAATCCAACCCCATAAATATGGGAATGGTTTCTTTACCCCATAATCCACCCTCCATAATTATGGGAGAGGTTTCTGTACCCCATAATCCACCCCACATAAATATGGGAGAGGTTTTTGTATCCCATAATCCACCCCACATAAATATGGGAGAGGTTTCTGTACCCCATAATCCACCCCACATAAATATGGGAGAGGTTTCTGTACCCTATAATCCACCCGACATAAATATGGGACAGGTTTCTGTACCCCATAATCCACGCCCCATAAATATGGGAGAGGTTTCTGTACCCCTATAATCCACTGGACATAAATATGGAGGGTCTCTGTACCCCATATTCCACCGACATAAATATGGAGAGGTTTCTGTGCCCCATAATCCACCCATTAAGTATGGGAGGTTTTCTGTACCCATAATCCACCCCACATAAATATGGGAGGTTTCTGTGCCCTATAATCCACGGCATAAATATGGGAGAGGTTTCTGTACCCCATAATCCACCCGATATAAGTATGGGAGGGTTTTCTGTACCCCATAATCCACCCCACATAAATATGGGAGAGGTTTCTGTGCCCTATAATCCACCCGACATAAATATGGGAGAGGTTTCTCTACCCCATAATCCTCCCCCCATAAATATGGGAGAGGTTTCTGCACACCATAATCCACCCGACATAAATATGGGAGAGGTCCTTGTACCCCTTAATCCACCCCCCATAAATATGGGAGAGGTTTCTGTACCCCATAATCCACCTCACATAAATATGGGAGAGGTTTCTGTACCCCATAATCCACCCGACACAAATATGGGAGAGGTTTCTGTACCTCATAATCCACCCGACATAAATATGGGAGAGATTTCTGGACCCCATAGTCCACCCCCCATAAATATGGGAGAGGTTTCTGTACCCCTTAATCCACCCCCATAAATATAGCCAGAGGTTTCTGTATATAATCACCCACAGAATTTAGGAGGGTTTCTAACATAATCCACCCGACATAAATATGGGAGAGGTTTCTGGACCCCATAATCCACGCCCCATAAATATGGGAGAGGTTTCTGTACCCCATAATCCACCCGACATCAATATGGGAGAGGTTTTTGTACCCCATAATCCACCCCCCATAATTATGGGAGAGGTTTCTGTACTCCATAATCCACCCCAAATAAATATGGGAGAGTTTCTGTACCCCATAATCCACCCCCCATAAATATGGGAGAGGTTTCTGTACCCCTTAATCCAACCCCCATAAATATGGAAGAGGTTTCTGTACCCCTTTATCCACCCGCCAAAAATATGGGAGAGGTTTTAGTTCCCCATAATCCACCCACATAAATATGGGAGAGGTTTCTATACCCCTTAATCCACCCACCATAAATATGGGAGAGGCTTCTGTACCCCATAATCCACCACACATAAATATGGGAGAGGTTTCTGTACCCCATAATCCACCCGACATAAATATGGGAGAGGTCCTTGTACCCCTTAATCCACCCCCCATAAATATGGGAGAGTTTTCTGTACCCCATAATCCACCCCACATAAATATGGGAGAGGTTTCTGTACCCCATAATCCACCCGACACAAATATGGGAGAGGTTTCTGTACCCCATAATCCACCCGACATAAATATGGGAGAGATTTCTGTACCCCATAATCCACCCCCCATAAATATGGGAGAGGTTTCTGTACCCCATAATCCACCCCACCATAAATATGGGAGAGGTTTCTGTTCCCCTATAATCCACCCACATAAATATGGGAGAGGTTCTGTACCCCTTAATCCACCACCATAAATATGGGAGAGGTTTCTGTACCCCATAATCCACCACACATAAATATGGGAGAGGTTTCCTTGCAAAATTCCATAATCCACCCCCATAAATATGGGAGAGGTTTCTGTACCCCATAATCCACCCCCCATAAATATGGGAGAGGTTTCTGTACCCCATAATCCACCCCCCATAAATATCGGAAAGGTTTCTGTACCCCATAATCAAACCCCCCATAATTATGGGAGAGGTTTCTGTACTCCATAATCCACCCCACATAAATATGGGAGAGGTTTCTGTACCCCATAATCCACCCCACATAAATTTGGGAGAGGTTTCTGTACCCCATAATCCACCCACCATAAATATGGGAGAGGTTTCTGTACCCCATAATCCACCCCACATAAATATGGGAGAGGTTTCTGTACCCTATAATCCACCCGACATAAATATGGGAGAGGTTTCTGGACCCCATAATCCACGCCCCATAAATATGGGATAGGTTTCTCTACCCCATAATCCACCCGACATCAATATTGGAGAGGTTTTTGTACCCTATAATCCACCCGACATAAATATGGGAGAGGTTTCTATACCCCATAATCCACGCCCCATAAATATGGGAGAGGTTTCTGTACCCCATAATCCACCCCCCATAAATATGGGAGAGGTTTCTGTACCCCTTAATCCACCCCCCATATATATGGGTGAGGTTTCTGTACCCCATAATCCACCCCACATAAATATGGAAGATGTTTCTGTACCCCATAATCCACCCCACATAAATATGGGAGAGGTTTCTGTATCCCATAATCCACCCCCCATAAATATGGGAGAGGTTTCTGTACCCCTTAAACCAACCCACCATAAATATGGGAGAGGTTTTTGTACCACTTTATCCACCTGCCATAAATATGGGAGAGGTTTTAGTACCCCATATCCACCCACATAAATATGGGAGAGGTTTCTGTACCCCTTAATCAACTCCCATAAATATGGGAGAGGTTTCTGTACCCCTTAATCCACCCCATATAAATATGGAAGATGTTTCTGTACCCCATAATCCACCCAACATAAATATGGGAGAGGTTTCTGTACCCCATAATCCACCCGACATAAATATGGGAGAAGTTTCTGTGCCCTATAATCCACCCGACATAAATATGGGAGAGGTTTCTGTACCACATAATCCACCCCCCATAAATATGGGAGAGATTTCCGTACACCATAATCCACCCGACATAAATATGGGAGAGGTTTCTGTACCCCATAATCCACCCGACATAAATATTGGAGAGTTTTCTGTACCCCATAATCCTCCCCCCATAAATATGGGAGAGGTTTCTGTACTTCTAATCCAACCCCCATAAATATGGGAGGTTTCTGTACCCCATCATCCACGCACCATAAATATGGGAGAGGTTTCTATACCCCATAATCCAATTCGAAATAAATATGGGGAGAGGCTTGTACCCCATAATCCAATCACATAATTATTGGAGAGGTTTCTGTACCATAATCCACCCCCATAAATATGGGAAAGGTTTCTGTATCCCATAATTATGGGAGACGTTTCTGTACCCCATAACCCACCCCCCATAAATATGGGAGAGGTTTCTGTACCCCTTAATCCAACCCTCATAAATATGGGAGAGGTTTCTGTACCCCTTTATCCACCCGCCATAAATATGGGAGAGGTTTTTGTACCCCATAATCCACCCCACATAAACATGGGAGAGGTTTCTGTACCTCATAATCCACCCCCATAAATATGGGAAAGGCTTCTGTACTCCATAATCCACCCCCATAATTATGGGAGAGATTTCTGTACCCCATAATCCACCCCACATAAATATGGGAGAGGTTTCTGTACCCTATAATCCACCCAACATAAATATGGGAGAGGTTTCTGTACCCCATAATCCACGCCCCATAAATATGTGAGAGGTTTCTGTACCCCATAATCCACCCGACATAAATATGGGAGAGGTTTCTATACCCCATAATCCACCCAAAATAAATATGGGAGAGGTTTCTGTACCCCATAATCCACCCAACATAAATATGGGAGAGGTTTCTGTACCCCATAATCCACCCCACATAAATATGGGAGAAGTTTCTGTGCCCTATAATCCACCCGACATAAATATGGGAGAGGTTTCTGTACCTCATAATCCACCCCCCATAAATATGGGAGAGGTTTCCGTACACCATAATCCACCTGACATAAATATGGGAGAGGTTTCTTGCACCCCATAATCCACCTGATATGTGGGAGAGATTTGCACCCCACAATCCACCCCCCTATAAATATGGGGAGAGGTCCTTGTACCTAAATCCACTTCCATAAATATGGGGAGAGGTTTGTACCTCATAATCCACCCCCACATAAATATGGGAGAGAGGTTTCCCTGTACCCCATAACTAATTCAACATAAATATGGAGAGGTTTGCACTCCATAATCCAATTCCCATAAATATGGGAGAGGTTTCGTACTCTTAATCCAACCCCATAAATATGGGAGAGGTTTCTGTACCCCCTTTAACCACCCGCCTATAAATATGGGAGAGGCTTGCACCATAATTCAATTCCACATAAATATGGGAGAGGTTTCTGTACCCCATAATCCACGCCCCATAAATATGGGACAGGTTTCTGTACCCCATAATCCACCCGACATAATTATTGGAGAGGTTTTTGTACCTCATAATCCACCCCCATAAATATGGGAAAGGTTTCTGTATCCCATAATTATGGGAGACGTTTCTGTACCCCATAACCCACCCCCCATAAATATGGGAGAGGTTTCTGTACCCCTTAATCCAACCCCCATAAATATGGGAGAGGTTTCTGTACCCCTTTATCCACCCGCCATAAATATGGGAGAGGTTTTTGTACCTCATAATCCACCCCCATAAATATGGGAAAGGCTTCTGTACCCCATAATCCACCACCATAATTATGGGAGAGATTTCTGTACCCCATAATCCACCCCACATAAATATGGGAGAGGTTTCTGTACCCTATAATCCACCCGACATAAATATGGGAGAGGTTTCTGTACCCCATAATCCACCCCACATAAATATGGGAGAGGTTTCTGTACCCTATAATCCACCCGACATAAATATGGGAGAGGTTTCTGTACCCCATAATCCACCCCCCATAAATATGGGAGCGGTTTCTGTACCCTTTAATCCACCCCCATAAATATGGAGATGCTCGTACCCATATCCCAGCCCTGGACATAAATAAGGAGAGGTTTCTTGCACCCCCATAATCCACCCCCTAAATATGGGAGAGGTTTCTGTACTCCTTAATCCAACCCCAATAAATATGGGACAGGTTTCTTTACCGCTTTATCCACCCGCCATAAATATTGAGAGGTTTTAGTACCCCATAATCCACCCACATAAAGATGTCAGAGGTTTCTGTACCCCTTAATCCACCTCCTATAAATATGGGAGAGGTTTTCGTACACCATAATCCACCCGACATAAATATGGGAGAGGTTTCTGTACCCCATAATCCACCCGACATAAATATGGGAGAGATTTCTGTACACCATAACCTACCCCCCATAAATAAGGGAGAGGTCCTTGTACCCCTTAATCTACCCCTCATAAATATGGGAGAGGTTTCTATACCCCATAATCCACCCCACATAAATATGGGAGAGGTTTCTGTACCCCATAATCCACCCACATAAATATGGGAGAGGTTTCTGTACCCCATAATCCATCCCCCATAAATATGGGAGAGGTCCTTGTACCCCTAATCCACCCCCCATAAATATGGGAGAGGTTTTTGTACGCCTTAATCCACCCCCCATAAATATGGGAGAGGTTTCTGTACCCCATAATCCACCCCACATAAATATAGGAGAGATTTCTGTACCCTATAATCCACCCGACATAAATATGGGAGATGTTTCTGTACCCCATAATCCACCCCACATAAATATGGTAGATGTTTCTGTACCCCATAATCCAACCGACATAAATATGGGAGAGTTTTCTGTACGCCATAATTCACCCCCCATAAATATGGGAGAGGTTTCTGTACCCCTTAATCCAACCCCCATAAATATGGGAGAGGTTTCTGTACCCCTTTATCCACCCGCCATAAATATGGGAGAGGTTTTTGTACCCCATAATCCAACCCACATAAATATGGGAGAGGTTTCTGTACCCCATAAATATGGGAAAGATTTCTCTATCCCATAATCCACCCACCATAATTATGGGAGAGGTTTCTGTACCCCATAATCCACCCCCCATAAATATGGGAAAGGTTTCTGTACCCCATAATCCACCCCCCATAATTATGGGAGAGGTTTCTGTACCCCATTATCCACCCCACATGAATTGGGAGAGGTTTCTGTACCCCATAATCCACCCCACATAAATATGGCAGAGGTTTTTGTTCCCCATAATCCACCCCCCATAAATATGGTAGAGGTTTGTGTACCCCATATTCCACCCCACATAAATATGGGAGATGTTTCTGTACCCATAACCCACCCGACATAAATATGGGAGAGGTTTCTGCACCCCATAATCCACCCCCCCTAAATATGGGAGAGGTTTCTGTTCCCCTTAATACAACCACAATAAATATGGGAGAGGTTTCTGTACCGCTTTATCCACCCGCTATAAATATGGGAGAGGTTTTAGTACCCCATAATCCACCCACATAAATATGGGAGAGGTTTCTGTACCCCTTAATCCACCCCCCATGAATATGGGAAAGGTTTCTGTACCCCATAATCCACCCGACATAAATATGGGAGAGGTTTCTGTACCCCATAATCCACCCGACATAAATATGGGAGAGGTTTCTGTACCCCTTAATCCACCCCCCATAAATATGGGAGAGGTTTCTGTACCCCATAATCCACCCGACATAAATATGGGAGAGATTTCTGTACCCCATAATCCACCCCCCCATAAATATGGGAGAGGTTTCTGTACGCCTTAATCCACCCTCTATAAATATGGGAGAGGTTTCTGTACCCCATAATCCACCCCACATAAATATGGGAGAGTTTTCTGTACCCTATAATCTACCCGACATAAATATGGGAAATTTTTCTGTACCCCATAACCCACCCCCAATAAATATGGGAGAGGTTTCTCTACGCCATAATCCACCCCCCATAAATATGGGAGAGGTTTCTGTACCCCAATATCCACCCCACATAAATATGGGAGAGGTTTAAGTACCCCATAATCCACCCCACATAAATATGGGAGAGGTTTCTGTACCCTATAATCCACCCGACATATATATGGGAGAGGTTTCTGTACCCCATAATCCACGCCCCATAAATATGGGAGAGGTTTCTGTACCCCATAATCCACCCGACATAAATATGGGAGAGGTTTCTGTACCCCATAATCCACCCGACATAAATATGGGAGAGATTTCTGTACCTCATAATCCACCCCCCATAAATATGGGAGACGTTTCTGTACCCCTTAATCCAACCCCCATAAATATGGGAGAGGTTTCTGTACCCCTTTATCCACCAGCCATAAATATGGGAGAGGTTTTTGTACCCCATAATCCACCCCACACAAATATGGGAGAGCTTTCTGTACCCCATAATCCACCCCACATAAATATGGGAGAGGTTTCTGTGCCCTATAATCCACCCAACATAAATATGGGAGTGGTTTCTGTACCCCATAATCCACCCCCCATAAATATGAGAGATGTTTCTGTACACCATAATCCACCCGACATAAATATGGGAGAGGTTTCTGTACCCCATAATCCACCCGACATAAATATGGGACAGATTTCTGTACCCCATAATCCACCCCCCTAAATATGGGAGAGGTCCTTGTACCCCTTAATCCACCCCCCATAAATATGGGAGAGGTTTCTGTACCCCATAATCCACCCCACATGTGGGAGAGGTTTCTGTGCCCTATAATCCACCCGACATAAATATGGGAGAGGTTTCTGTACCCCATAATCCACCCCCCATAAATTTGGGAGAGGTTTCTGTACCCCATAATCAACCCGACATGAATATGGGATAGTTTTCTGTACCCCACAATCCACCCGACATAAATATGGGAGAGGTTTCTATACCCCATAATCCATCCCCCATAAGTATGGGAGAGGTTTCTGTACCCCCTTAATCCACCCCCTATAAATATGGGAGAGGTTTCTGTACCCCATAATCCACCCCACATAAATATGGGAGAGTTTTCTGTACCCCATAATCCAACCCACATAAATATGGGAGAGGTTTTTTGTACCCCATAATCAACCCGACATGAATATGGGAGAGGTTTTCTGTACCCTTTAATCCACCCCAAAAATATGGGAGAGGATTCTGTACCCCATAATCCACCCCCCATAAATATGGGAGAGGTTTCTGTACCCCATAATCCACCCCCCATATATATGGGAAAGGTTTCTGTACCCCATAATCCACCCCCCATAATTATGGGAGAGGTTTCTGTACTCCATAATCCACCCCACATAAATATGGGAGAGGTTTCTGTACCCCATAATCCACCCCACATAAATATGGAAGATGTTTCTGTACCCCATAATCCACCCAACATATATATGGGAGAGGTTTCTGTACCCCATAATCAACCCCCCATAAATATGGGAGAGGGTTCTGTACCCCTTAATCCAACCCCCATAAATATGGGAGAGGTTTCTGTACCCCTTTATCCACCCGTTATAAATATGGGAGAGGTTTCTGTACCCCATAATCCACCCACATAAATATGGGAGAGGTTTCTGTACCCCTTAATCCACCCCCCATAAATATGAGAGAGGTGTCTGTACCCCTTAATCCAACCCCCATAAATATGGGAGAGGTTTGGTTACCCCATAATCCACCCCCCATAAATATGGGAGAGGTCTCTTTACCCCATAATCCACCGAACATAATTATGACAGAGGTTTCTGTAACCCCATAATCCACCCCCCATAAATATGGGAGAGGTTTCTGTACCCCATAATCCACCCACATAAATATGGGAGGTCTGTACCCCTTAATCAACCCCCATAAATATGGGAGGTTTCTGTACCCTTTATCAACATAAATATGGGAGGTTTCTGCCCCCATAATCCACCCACATAAATATGGGAGGGTTTCTGTGCCCATGATAACCCCCATAAATATGGGAACGGTTTCTGTACCCTATAATCCACCCCCTATAATTATGTGAGAGGTTTCTGTACCCCATAATCCACCCCCCATAAATATGGGAAAGGTTTCTGTACCCCATAATCCACCCCACATAAATATGGGAGAGGTTTCTGTACCCTACAATCCACCCGACATAAATATGGGAAAGGTTTCTGTACCCCATAATCCACGCCCCATAAATATGGGAGAGGTTTCTGTACCCTATAATCCACCCGACATAAATATGGGAGAGGTTTCTGTACCCATTAATCCACCCCACATAAATATGGGAGAGGTTTCTGTACCCCATAATCCACACCCATAAATATGGGAGAGGTTTCTGTACCCCATAATCCACCCCCCATAAATATGGGTGAGGATTTTGTACCCCATAATCCACCCACATTAAATATGGGAGAGGTTTCTGTACCCCTTAATCCAACCCCCATATATATGGGAGAGGTTTCTGTACCCCATAATCCATCCCCCATAAATATGGGAGAAGTTTCTGTACCCCTTAATCCACCCCCCATAAATATGGGAGATGTTTCTGTACCCTATAATCCACCCGACATATATATGGGAGAGGTTTCTGTACCCCATAATCCACCCCACATAAATATGGGAGAGGTTTCTGTACCCCATAACCCACCCCCCATAAATATGAGAGAGGTTTCTATACCCCTTAATCCACCCCCATATATATGGGAGGGGTTTCTGTAACCCTTAATCCACCTCCCATAAATATGGGAGAGATTTCTGTCCCCCATAATCCACCCCCCATAAATATGGGAGAGGTTTCTGTACCCCATAATCCACCCCCCATAAATATGGGAAAGGTTTCTGTACCCCATAATCCACCCGACATAAATATGGTAGAGGTTTCTTTACCCCATAATCCACCCACCATAATTATGGGAGAGGTTTCTGTACCCCATAATCCACCCCCCATAAATATGGGAGAGGTTTCTGCACCCCATTATCCACCCCACATAAATTGGGAGAGGTTTCTGTACCCCATAATCCACCCCACATAAATATGGCAGAGGTTTTTGTACCCCATAATCCACCCCACATAAATATGGTAGAGGTTTCTGTACTCCATAATCCACCCCACATATAAATGGGGGAGATTTCTGTACCCTATAATCTACCCGACATAAATATGGGAGAGGTTTCTGTACCCCATAATCCACCCCCATAAATATGGGAGAGGTTCTGTACCCCTTAATCCACCCCCCATAAATATGGGAGAGGTTTCTGTACCCCATAATCCACCCCACATAAATATGGGAGATGTTTCTGTACCCATAACCCACCCGACATAAATATGGGAGAGGTTTCTTCACCCCATAATCCACCCCCCCCTAAATATGGGAGAGGTTTCTGTTCCCCTTAATCCAACCCCAATAAATATGGGAGAGGTTTCTGTACCGCTTTATCCACCCGCTATAAATATGGGAGAGGTTTTAGTACCCCATAATCCACTCACATAAATATGGGAGATGTTTCTGTACCCCTTAATCCACCCCCCATGAATATGGGAGAGGATTCTGTACCCCATAATCCACCCCCCATAAATATGGGAGAGGTTTCTGTACCCCATAATCCACCCCACATAAATATGGGAGAGGTTTCTGTACCCTATAATCCACCCGACATAAATATGGGAGATGTTTCTGTACACCATAATCCACCCCCCATAAATATGGGAGAGTTTTCTGTACCCCTTAAAACACCCCCCATAAATATGGGAGAGGTTTCTGTACACCATAATCCGCCCCACATAAATATGGAAGGTGTTTCTGTACCCCATAATCCACACGACATAAATATGGGAGAGGTTTCTGTACCCCTTAATCCAACCCCCATAAATATGGGAGTGGTTTCTGTACCCCTTTATCCAACCGCCATAAATATGGGAGAGGTTTTTGTACCCCATAATCCACCCCAACATAAATATGAGAGTGGTTTGTGTACCCCATAATCCACATCCATAAATAAGGGAAAGGTTTCTGTACCCCATAATCCACCCCCATAATTATGGGAGAGATTTCTGTACCCCATAATCCACCCGACATAAATATGGGAGAGGTTTCTGTGCCTAATCCACCCCTGTAAATATGGGAGGTTTTCTGTGCCTGATACCCCCCCCGTGTATAAGAGGTTTTTGTACCCCATAATCCACCCATAAATATGGGAGGGTTTCTGTACTCTATAATCCACCCGACATAAAATATGAGAGAGGTTTCGCCTTGTCCACTTGTAAATATAAGGAGAGATTTCTCTGCCCCATAATAATCCACCCGACATTAATATGGGAGAGGTTTCTATACCCCATAATCCACCCGACATAAATATGGGAGAGTTTATGCACCCCATAATCCACCCCCCCTAAATATGGGAGAGGTTTCTGTTCCCCTTAATCCAACCCCAATAAATATGGGAGAGGTTTCTGTACCGCTTTATCCACCCGCCATAAATATGGGAAAGGTTTTAGTAGCCCATAATCCACCCACATAAATATGGGAGAGGTTTCTGTACTGCTTTATCCACCCGCTATAAATATGGGAGAGGTTT
>NW_024723381.1:0-19408 GCF_018991925.1 Homarus americanus
ATTATAGTCACTAGTATAGTATATTATATTATTGGGGTTTATAGCAGTTTGTGGTCTAATAGTATCATGCTTTATGAGTGGTGTTCTATGTAGTGATGGTTAGGCAATAAAATATGCTTTGGGTGTTTATAGCAGTTTGTGGTCTACTAGTATCATGCTTTATGGGTGGTGTTCTATGTAGTGATGATTAGGCCATAAAATATGCTTTGGGTTTATTGCTAACAAAATATACTTTGCTCTACCGCTGTAGTGCAAAACATGGTGAAACTTACATACACCGTTAATAAAGTATTGATGGAAGAAGAAGAAGAAGAAGAAGAAGAAGAAGAAGAAGAAGAAGAAGAAGAAGAAGAAGAAGAAGAAGTAAGAGGAAGAATTGTGGAGGGAATGAACAGTGAGACAATGTAAAGCCTCCGGGATGGCGGCAGCGTTTCTGTTATTAATATATAATAAGACAATAGGAAAATATGTTGTTGTCTCTACCTGTATTATTACCTTTGCGATAGCATGGTTCAATTTTGGGAGGACATAGGAAGGAGCAGGAGGTTAGGAAGGAGCAGGAGGTTAGGAAGGGATTTGTAGTGGGAGAGATAGTGTCTGTGATCCTCAGGTCACCACTCCTCGGATTGTGTCAGTTCAAGTTTAGAAGCTCCAACAACTTTCCCTGAATACGAATTGGCAACCTTTCGATTTACAACAGGTACCTACTTACTGCTACAGTAGGTAGGTGAACAGGGACCAAGGGGGCTAGGAAGAGTGTCCAAACAACTTGCTCCTGCCTGCCTGTGTGATGTAGTCGTGGCCAGAATTAGGTTAGGATACAGACACATCTGGCTAGTTAGTAACGCTGTACCCATACCGGAACCCTCAGCATGTAAACTTTGTGATACACCTTTAAAGCACTACTATATTATTGAATGGGACACTGTCAAAGACTTCAGGCCACCTCACTTATTGTATCTTGAACTATGTCATTACTTCATTGAGGACATTACATTCTTGCTCTTTATCCCAAATTGGCTAGCTAGCCCACACTGATTAGTCTACAATTACAATATGACTCCAATGTATGCTGCTGCTAAATGTGTACTGTCAATGAACCAGACTGAAAATAAGGTCGCCTCCCTTGCTGCTGCTGCTGCTTCTGCGCCCTTCTAAGTCCCGTTTAAGTCCCCCACCCCAGGCCCCCACAACCGCCCTTCACATCTACACCATTCAAAATCAATTTCACTCTATTTCCACAATACTATGCTAATTTGACGTAAAATAGAGTGTTATCCTGCAAAACGTTGATGTCGTATATTTCTCTCTTTAAGTGATATCCTGTGGCTCCGAAAGGAGCCTGTTTGGTTAGGTTGTCTTGTGTGAACGAACCTTGGGTTCTTATTTCTTCTCTGTCTTCTTGGGGAGGAGCACAGCTTGGATGTTAGGAAGGACACCCCCTTGGGCAATGGTGACTCCAGACAGGAGCTTGTTCAGCTCCTCGTCATTGCGAATGGCAAGCTGAAGATGACGCGGGATAATGCAGGTCTTCTTGTTGTCGCGGGCGGCGTTACCGGCCAGCTCGAGCACTTCTGCTGCCAGGTACTCCATGACGGCTGCAAGGTACACAGGGGCACCTGCACCAACACGCTCAGCATAGTTGCCTTTACGCAAGAGACGGTGGATCCTACCCACGGGGAACTGGAGTCCGGCCCTGCTAGAACGGGACTTTGACTTGCCCTTCACCTTGCCTCCCTTGCCGCGTCCTGACATGTTGCTGCTGCTGCTTTTCGTGATGGGAGTTAAATTTCCGCCCGCCACCTTGGTCTTTTATACCAAGCTCAGGATCAGGCCAGGTGGCCGTCTCGCGGACCCAACCAATGTAAGAGAGCCGTAGCTGCAGCCAGTCTGATCCTGAGCGGCCCGCTCGGTATATAAGGAAAAGTTAGTCGGGCCAGTTTTCAATTCTCTCGCTCCGCGCCACGAGTAACTGTGCCGCCATGCCTCCCAAAACTTCCGGAAAGGCTGCCAAGAAGGCTGGAAAGGCCCAGAAGGCCATTGCCAGGGGTGACAAGAAGAAGAAGCGCAGGAGGAAGGAAAGCTACAGCATCTACATCTACAAGGTACTGAAGCAAGTGCACCCCGACACAGGAGTCTCCTCCAAAGCTATGTCCATCATGAACTCTTTCGTGAACGACATCTTCGAGCGCATCGCTGCCGAGGCTTCCCGCCTGGCGCACTACAACAAACGCTCCACCATTGCAAGTCGGGAAATCCAGACAGCTGTCCGACTCTTGCTGCCCGGTGAACTGGCCAAGCATGCCGTGTCTGAGGGCACCAAGGCTGTCACCAAGTACACCTCTTCCAAGTAAGAGGTTACTTGTGCACAACAAACACGCCATCCCACTACTACAACTTAATCGGCTCCATCGGAGCCACAGTTACATGTTAAAGAGACAGTTACCGACAGTGATATATTGAGAGGGAAATAAATAAAAAAAAAATTATAATAATCTGCATTCTCTATTGGCGTAGAAACCGGACTAAATCGAAACATAATAAATAAATAAATAAATTCTGCGTGGAGTAGTTGTACACCCACTGCAAAGTGACATACATGGAGTGTGTTTGGGCGTCATTTCTTGTTTGCAGCACGCCTATTTCATGTAAACCATTTTTTTTATTTTTTTTTATTGTATGTTCTTTTATTTTATTTATTTCTTTACTTACTTATTCTTTATATATTTATTTGTTACTAGCTCTTGTTTGTTGCACCCACCCACCTCCCGAATTGATGACCTACTATACAATCGTACCTCCACGAATGTTACCAACTTACCGTTAGGCGATTTGGGTAACCGAAATTAACGCTCTCCGACCACCAACCATTTCGATTGTCATGAAAATTATCTTCAGAACAGTTCTTTGGCCCTGAGAAGGGCCGGGTTATAGATGTCTGGTAGGTTTTGTTGTGCTTTTTGTTTTTCCCCAAGGAAGAGGACTTAAGCACGCTCTCCGCGGATGCGCCGGGCCAGCTGGATGTCCTTGGGCATGATGGTAACGCGCTTGGCGTGAATGGCACACAGGTTGGTGTCCTCGAAAAGACCCACCAGGTAAGCCTCAGAGGCTTCCTGCAGAGCCATGACGGCAGACGACTGGAAGCGCAGGTCAGTCTTGAAATCCTGGGCGATCTCACGCACCAGGCGCTGGAAGGGCAGCTTCCTGATGAGTAGCTCTGTGCTCTTCTGGTAACGACGGATCTCACGAAGGGCGACGGTTCCGGGCCTGTAACGATGGGGCTTCTTGACACCACCGGTGGCTGGGGCGGACTTGCGAGCTGCCTTGGTGGCAAGCTGCTTCCGTGGAACCTTGCCTCCAGTGGACTTGCGGGCAGTCTGTTTAGTACGGGCCATCTCGACGACGAAATAGTAAATACGGGCGGCCTGGTTGTTGTTGTTGTTGTATAGATTGTCGGACCGTAGTCCGACACGGGCCTTTGCCTATAGGCGGCCCGTTTGGTGGTTCCGGCTGGAGCTCCAGGAGCAGCCAGACCGGATTGGGATTGGAGGTGGTCCCACCTGCAGATTGGAGGGATACTGCAGGTTGCAAGTGTGAGCGGACCTCCGATCAGTGGACGCTTACCACCAGCCCCCACTCTTGGACGTGGTCAGCTTCGGAGTGGCGCGCCCCCCGAACTGGGGTCCGCACTTGCTGGGAGAGGATGCTTTCTAAGCTATCTGGGTGGTGGGTATCGTGTGATGACCCGGAGTAGGTGGTGAATGTGGTCTGTATGGGCCTTTCGGGTTAGAGTGGCCGCTGGTGTTGTGTGTGTTTCTTGGGAGATTTGAGTTCTGTTTCGGAAGCTTTGTGTGACCTCGCAATCGAGGAGATAGTGTTCAAGTGGGTTAGCTGCTGGCTCCTGACAGTAGGTGCATTCCGTGACGTCATTTCCGATCATCTGCCAGGAGCACTTGTACCCTAGTCGTAGTCGGTGAAGGCTGACTTGGGTTTGTCTTGGAGTTTTCTTGTCTGCGAAAGGTGGTTCCCCTTTTGTGGCCGCCAGGTACCATTTGGCTGATTGGGAACCAGCGTTGAGTGCGTGAAGGAAGCTCTTTTTGATGTGGAGCTTGGTAGTCTTTCTGAGGTGATTCTTGATCTGTTGCACACTTGCTGGAACTTGGATGTGTACGCTACTAGAACGTGTGGCTGCCTTGGCTGCTTCGTCTGCCACGTCGTTTCCTCCGATCCCTACATGACTGGGAATCCAGTGTAAGACGACTGGTCGGTTTTGGCTTTGGAATTCCTGTAGCTGCGCGAGGATCGAGGTGATGATGTGGACGTTGTCTCTTGGTTGACTGTGTTGCAGCGCCTGCATGGCCGATTTCGAGTCCGTGTGAATTATGACGGACTTGTTGTGTTGTGTTGCAGCGTGTTGTAGGGCCTTTGAGATTGCTACCAGTTCTGTTTGTAGGGTGGAGCAGTCGTTGGAAAGTCTCCATTTGAGGGTCTGACCTTGGGTGTAGAAGGCCGCTCCGGATCTGTGATATTTTGGGTCCACCGAGCCGTCTGTGAAGTATGATGCTGCATCAGCCGGTGTCTCGGTGGCTATGGCTTGGAGAGATATTTTTTGGAGGTCCTCCTTCTGGAGGTTGGCTTTACTATCGCCGAGGTCGGTGAATTTGAGTGTGGCTGGTGGAGGGCTCCATGGTGGAGGAACAGCGTAACCATTGTCTCGTGTGTCTTGGTTGTACTTGACGAGTGTTTCTGCTTGCAGGTGTCGGATGACCTCGCTTGCCTCGTGCGACCAGGTGGCCCCTCGCACTCTGTGGTCGAGGTGGAGGGAGGCACTGATTCGAATCTTGGCAACTGTGGGCTTGTCTGCTCTGCAGATTTTGGCGAGGAGACCGGCTGTCACCTGCTTGACCCGTACTGCCAGGGGTGGTAGCTCGGTTTCCATTTGCAGATTGCAAATTCTGGTCCACATGGGTGCTCCGAGCATGGTCCTGAGAGCATTGTTTTGAATGACTTCTAGCTTAGCTATTTGGTCTTCTCTCAGTCCAATGAGTGCTGGAGCACTGTAATCTACCAGCGATCTGATGGCAGCTGTGTAGTAGGCTTTGAGCACATGAAGGTTTGCTCCTGCGGATTTGCTGGTGAGCGACCTCATTATATTGTGTCTGCTCTTCGTCCTGTGCCTGAGATACTCGAGTTGCGGCTTGAAGGTGAGTTTCTGGTCAAACCAGATTCCAAGACACTGGTGGGCGTTGGTCCAGACTACCGGCGTGTTTTGTATGGAGAGCAACTTGTCTGGTGTGTTTGTGCAGATGGCCATCGCTTTCGACTTGGCTGGATTTATCTTGAGTCCAAGTCTGTTGCACTCCTCTTCTATAAGTTGGAGTGCGTGTTGCGTGTTGGCTAGTCTGTTCGATCCTCTTACTATAAGCTGTAAGTCGTCTGCATAACATAGGAGCTTGGCTGTTTGTCTGAAAGGAAGTTTGACTAGATTTTCCATCAGGACATTGAACAGCATTGGACTGAGGATGCCTCCTTGTGGGGTTCCGTTTTCATGGACCCTGTAGCTTGAGGTTGCTCCCTGAAAGCGTACTCGTGCTTCTCTCTGTGTGAGGTAGTTCTGGATCCACCCAGCAACCTTCCTTTGACGCCTTTTTTTGCGAGCGTAGTTGTAATGGCCAGAGGATTTGCTAGTTCGAAGGCTTTCTCCAGGTCGAGGAAGACCACCAGAGCTGGTTTGTTGTCCACTGTGCTGAGTATCTCGGCGATGTTGTTGCCTGTGCCGGTGTTCTCGGTGTAAGCAAAGATGTGAGGGTGTGGGCTGCCTACTTTCCACTTGAGTCGGTTGAGAGCCATTCTTTCTCCGGTCTTTGCTATGCAGCTGAGAAGGGAGATGGGCCTCGGTTTGTCTGGTTCTCTGGGCTTTGGAATGGGCTGTATATCTGCCTTCTTCCATTCCGGTGGGAGTCTTTGTGCTGTCCACGAAGCATTGATGGCTTGTAGCAGAGCCTCGTGTCCGGCTGTACCGGCATGAGAAAGCATGGAGTAGGTTATCCTGTCGGCCCCTGGTGCTGTGTCCTTGCTTCGTTTTAGCGACTTCTGGAGTTCTTGCTGGTTGAAAGGTCTGTCAGTGTCATCTTCACTGTTGCAGGCCTCTTCGATCATCTGGAGTCTGACCTGTCGCAGACGCCGTTGTGTCTCCTCCGCCTGTCTCGGGAGGTTCTTCGTTGCTGCTCGGTCAGAGAACAGTTTTGCAAGTCTCTCGGCTTCCTCTTCTGGGTTGGGATGAGTTGGTGGTGGTGGTGTTGCCTTCCCAGATGCCCTTCGGATCTGGGCCCACATCTTGCCAAGGGTGGTGTGCTCGTTCAGTTCGGAGCACCACTTGAGCCAGCTTACGTTTTTAATTTCTTCCTTCTCTTCCCTGGTATCCTTGACTATGACTTGCAGGAGATGTCTGTTTGTTGCCGTGGGATGTCTCCTGTAGTTTCTTCGGGCCATATTCACTCTGTGGTTGAGTTCTTTCACCCTGGGACAGTAGTACCAGTAATCATTGTACTGTCTTGATGTGGGTTTTGTTTTTGGGATAGCCTCTTCTGCCGCTAGGTGAAACGCCTCGACCAATTGGTGGTGGAGGGTTGTCTCATCCGCGGGTGCTGCGCCGGCCGGCTGTGATTTTTCGCGCCACTTAGCCAGGTGTTTCTTGAAGAGTCCCCAGTCTGCCTTTTGAGTGTTGTATCTCCATCTCAGGGGGGGTGGAGTGGGGAGTTTGTTCACCTTCAGCGTTGTTAGGGTGGCGAAGTGGTCACTGGTCAGCGTGGGGTGTATCTGCCAGGAGGCCGAAGGCTGTAGTGCACTGGAGACGAAGGTTAGATCTAGCCTTCCTCCCCTAGTGTGGGTGGGCTCTCCGGTGTTCAGGAGGCAGATCTCGGGTGTATCTTGAAAGGTGGTGTATAGGTGTAGGCCGTCTTCATTTGTGGGGCTTGCTGAGCTTAGGAAGGGATGATGTGCGTTGAAATCCCCTCCTATGAGTGTGGCGTGGTCAGCGGCCGAAGCAAATAATTGAGTCACCTCCAGTGAGCCCCTTGGGTTCTTGTAGATGTTGTGAACAGTTAATTCCCGTTCTTGGAGGGTTACTTTGACAGCCTGTGTCTCGATGTTTTCCCCACATGGAAATTGCTGCGTGACCTCGGAGGAGGGTATGCTTGACTTGACCAGGATCATACATCCTCTTGTTGACGCCTGCGTGAAATGCCTCCTGTATGTCTTGTAACCGCTGAATTTGAAACAGTGGTGTTCTTGTAGAAGTGTTTCTTGTAGGAGTATGATGTCAAGCTTGTCCTTGGCTGCTGCTTCTTGTAGGAGGTGTTTCTTGTTTTTGATGCCCTGAGCATTCCATGTTAGGATGTTCAGGGTGCTGACGTTTTCCACCACTGTTTCATCGGGGACTTCTGGTGGTCCTCGATGGAGATGTCCAAGTTCGATTCCAACTGAATCAGGTCCATGTCTTCGTGTTCTGTGGTTTTTGCCTTCTGGGCCGTGGTTCGGTTCAGGGGAGTTGAAACGTCCAGTTTCTTTCTGGGAGCTGTCGGTATCTTAGGAGCTGTCGGTGTCTTGGGTTCTCTGGTGGCCTTCTTCGGTGTAGAGTGTACCTCGGCTGTTACTCGTGTGCGGACCGGCGTGGCTTCCTCCACTGAGGTGGCTGGAGCTGTGGCGACTTGCCCGAGGACGCTCCCCATGAGTATTTGGAGCTGTGTGGGTTGGATCTTGTGGCCCAGTAGTCCGGCTAGGCCCTCCGCGAAGGTCGTCAGTACATTGGCTAGGTCTGATATGTGTATCATTCCTTCTGGTGCCTTGGTGTGTGCTTCTTTTGTCTTTCTCGTGGTTGTCGTTCTCTGCTGCTTGGGTGGCTGGGGTGTGGCTGTAGTGAGGCCAGGAAACTGGGCTGCACTTTGGGTGTTGACTGGCTGAGGAGGTTGTCTTTGTTGTTTGGGCCTTTGGGTTCCCCACACGAAGGTACTTGGTGGGGCTGGTGTGTAGGCGGTGGGGGCCGGTCTTGCTGCTGGTCGGTTTGCCTGGACCCTCTTTGTTCTCTCGGAGCATCCAGGATTCCAGGCGTGGTGTTTGCCCCCGCAGTTGGCACACTTGGGGGCAATTTTTTCCCCATTTTTCAGTTTGGTGAGGCAGGACGGTGTGCCGTGCTTCTGTGCGCAGACTGCGCAGATTTCCCTGTACGTGCACCTTGTCTGATGGTGCCCGTATTTCTGGCATCTGAAGCATCGCAGGGGCTCTGGGACGAAGGGCCTCACTTCGTAGATCCCCCAGGTTTTGAGGTCTATGGTGCTGGGGGGTGAGCCGTAGTGCGTTATGAGGACTTGTTTCGTGGTGGCCGTCTTGTCGGACAGGGGAGAGCATCTCTCGGCTTTTAGGATCTTCGGGTGGTTCTCCAGGGGTTCGAGAGGTAGTTCCTTTGGGTAACGGAGGACTACCGACTTCATCAGTTTCTGGGCGGGGTCTAGCTTGGTTGAAGTGATGGTGGTGGTGTTTTGTAGGTAAGTGTCGAGGGTGGTGGCGGAGTTCTTGTCTTTGGGGTGAACGATCATCTCCCCCTTTAGGTTGGGCCGCACTGAGAACTTGGCCAGTGGGTTTTGCTTTTCCATCTCTGTGACGGCGGCATATGTTGTTTTTGCGTCCGTTTTCGTGATCCGGAATTTTGGCAGTGTCGTTGGAGGTGAGCTGGTGGTGGTGATGGGTGCCTTGGGGGCTGCTTGACGGCAATCGTTTCCCGAAACGGCACGTCGGCGTTTCTTGTTTTCTACCTTCGTCCAGTTGTCCTCAGTAGCGGTAGCAGTGGTGGTGGTGGTGGAGGTGGTGGTGGTGGAGGTGGTGGTGGTGGTGGAGTTGTTGGAGGTGGTGGCAGAGTTCCTACTTTTCAGGGCTTCGTTGAAGGCGCGTAACTGGTCTGCTTTCTCTGTGCGAAGCCTGTCGTAGTTCGGGTCGTCAGGTTGGCGGTTCAGGCGGGGATCGCGGTTAGGAGGGCGTACGCGCTCCATAACCGGGTTTATTTTTTATTTTTTTTTTATTTTTTTTTTTTTTAAATCCTACCTATTCCGTTTGAGTAAATAGCAGAGGAATTACAGCACTCCCCACTAGCTGGTGGTCGTAGAGTGGTTCCTGAGCTTCTCTCCCGGAGCCCCGATTGGGGAAGCCTACTTCCTAGTGTATGTGACTGCTCACTTATAGACGTGAGCTAAGTGTGCCTATTTGGGAAGGATAAGGATTGCTACCCTCTTTCCAGGTGGACCCGCACGATCACGGTTTTCCTGGAAAGACTCGGCTGGGGAGGGTTTTGCTCCGACCCCCTTTCGTGTTCACAATCTCCTGGGAGGGAGGTGAACAGTTACAGGGGGGACCGCAGGACGAATACACTTTTGAGGGTGCAGGTCCCTAGGCCAGAGCGAAAAGGAAAAATAGTAGTAGAAGGAAAAGGGCTCAAACCACGCCGGGAATATCGCGCTATAACTGCTCTCCAGCTGGAGTGTGGGTCACTCACACCACCAGTGGGGAGGGCAAGCTAATGCTCGATAAACCAAGAACGCTCGTGAGTTGTTGTGGGCGATGACAGTCGTGGGTGGTCCGGTCCGGGAAGATGGCCAACAATGGCACGAGGGAGAGGGCGGTCTTCAAGGTTCCGGGTCCAGCAGGAGGTCTTGTTGAGAGGTCTTCTTGGTTCAGGAGCGATGTGATAAGTGGGCGGCCTGGCAGGCGGGCGGGCTTATATACAGACATTCTCCACCTCAGTGGCCACCTCATTGGCCACGAGTGCCGCATGCGTCATCCGCAAGCTACGCCCCACCTCCAAGAGGGAGGGACGGCCTTGGATGAACGATACTACCGCTGCGTCCACAGCACGCCACCTACTCCAACCAAACCGTGGGCGAAGCCACACCAGGACCACCTGTAGTAGCAACCACAACAACATGACTGGACGAGGCAAAGGAGGCAAGGGACTTGGAAAGGGTGGCGCCAAGCGTCATCGTAAGGTGCTTCGTGACAACATCCAGGGTATCACCAAGCCCGCCATTCGTCGTCTAGCTCGGCGTGGAGGTGTTAAACGTATATCCGGCCTCATCTACGAGGAGACCCGCGGCGTCCTCAAGGTGTTTCTGGAGAACGTCATCCGCGACGCCGTCACCTACACCGAGCACGCAAAAAGGAAGACCGTCACCGCCATGGATGTGGTGTATGCCCTGAAACGGCAGGGCCGCACCCTTTATGGTTTTGGTGGTTAATCAACCTGATGGACGGGCGCACACCACCACCACCACCACGACAAACAAATATACGGACCTAATTTTAGGTCCACATTTAAATCGCTAAAGAGTTGGTTAGACACTGATTAAATCGTTGAAAATATATCCAATAACATGATCCTCTCTAATTCTGGACTTGTGGTATGAGTATAGGTTGTGTGTGAACGTGTTGGAACCACTTCCTAATAATTGTCAGTCAGTCAGTCAACATCCACCTAACCTCCAGGTACCTCACCTAACTTCCTGTAGCGTCACCGAACCTCACGAAATGTAACCCAATGTAGTTTATAATCTATCCTAAGATGACATAACATAACCACGCACTATATTACTTCGGTAAGAGTAATGAGTTTTAATACGCAAAGTTGCAGTTATCATTCATTCATACATACATACATACATACATAACATGCTAGTGGCAGGGGGGATTGAAGTGAATTTTAGGAGGATAGAATAGGTGCAGTGGCTAAACAGCGCTTGCGTGAGGGACTTTAAGCAGCAACTCGCCTGGATGCGGCAGGATAGAGTCAGGTCAAGCGTCCGGTGCATGTTGGGTTCTGCCATGGTTTCTCAGTGTTTGGTCGGCTTGATTGTGTGTGTTGTTTTCTTGTTTGGAGGAAATGTCTTGGTATTCTTCTTCTTAGCTTGAAGTTGATTTTCTTCTAACTCTTCTCCTCTTGTTGTTCGTCTTCCTCGTGTCTGCTATCATTCTGTAAAGACTCTCTATATGTATGTAGGTATGAGTGAGTAACAGTTGCCGGTTACAGTGATACTTCATATTCGCTGGTGTTGTACTGTATGGCTTCGGTATTTCTTAATATACAAACGGCACCGTTAGGGGATTGAGGTATTTAAAAACCAGCCTGTATTACTTATATATAGAAATAAATAATGTGGCTTGGACAATAATGACGACTACTCTCTCCTACCTTCCCCAAACAAGGGCTTTTCGAAAGTATACATTGGACACAAATGACTTAGTACATCATAAATTGGTGGTTTAACAAAAGCCCTCATTAGAGAAAGGTGAAGGAGCACACAGTGAACATACAGATTAATGTTTGCACGCGTAGATCATGTAAGGTGAGATGTTGAACACCAGACACGTAGTGTAGTAACTCCCTCACAGATGGCGTTATGAGGGGCCTGATGATGTAGCAGTTACCTCACAGATGGTGTTATGAGGAAATTCACATGATGATGCTGTAGCAAAACATTCACTACGTGTTGTCGTAGCATCTTGGGGACACCACGTGGTCGACATGACTCACTCATTCAAGTGGTGAGGTGTGGTCCCAGGCCTCTCTATCGTGGAGTCTCAGGGGAAGTATAACTGGGTACCTGGGACCTCACTGTGTGAAGGTGGTTAGCTAGCTTGGGTAAGACTCAACTGCCGAGTTGTTTTTCACTGAGTTAAGCACTGTTCACCACTATTCATCACTGGTTCCATTCCTTGGCCAAATGAAATAGTACCTTATGGCAAGAACTTGTTGATAGTCCGCTGGGGAGGAGGGTTCAGGGGAGTGAGTTGGTATGGGCCAACATATAAATAATAATAATAATAATAATAATTAACGGTTTATTGAAAGAGCTTGGCAGCCAGAAGACTGAAAATATACAGTTACATATTTGGGGAATGGGTTACGAATTACAAATAATATATAAGTAACATGAGTGACACAAATAAGACATATAATAACTAGCTGGGGAAAAGCTCAAACTACAGTTCATTTCAACATAGTGACAGTGCAAGGAGTAGTGTTTACTGGGAGTGAGTACACTGATTTATTACAAGTTATCGATAATTTTTACAATGGTTGGGACTGGGCTGTTCTTATAGCGATCAGTTCGTGCACGTATGGGCTGGATGCGGTTGTGGTGTCGAAGAGCAATTCTCGGACTAGGGATCTCAGATGGTAGTAGGAGCCGGTGTAGAAGCTTCTTACCAACTTGGCAGATGAGGTCGTGGTGATGGTCAGTGAGAGTCTAAAGGGTCGGTCAGTGTGTTGAGCGCTTCTTGATATGTGGAGTAGGAAGGGGAGAGAATAATCTTGCATGGCCTCTTTTGCACTTTTTCGAGGTGTTTACGTTGTGTGGCATTTAGGGAGGAAGACCAGGTGGAGGAGGCATAGGTGAGCTTGGGAAGTATGAATGTTGTGTAAACACTGAGGAGCTCGTGTGCAGGACCACCGAGGGACTTGAGTCGGCGTAGGAGGTGGAGACGGAAACTGGAGGATTTGATAACTTCACTGACGTGTGTTTTCTAATTTAGTTTGTTGTCTATATGTATGTGTGTGTGTGTGTGTGTGTGTGTGTGTGTGTGTGTGTGTGTGTGTATACTACTGTACTTTTTAGATCCTCCTACGCAACCTAACCTATTATAGTTAAGTATAGTAGGCTATACACTATTTTGTTAGTATGTGTTATAAAATGAAATTGCATGTTATTATTATTAATATTATTATTATTAATATTATTATTATTATTATTATTATTAGTAGTAGTAGTATTATTATTATTATTATTGTTATTATTATTACATGCTAATATAATACTAAGTTGCCCGCCAGATTTCCTCAGAGATTGGAGGAGCACATTGGCGGCGGTGTTGTTTATACTCCGCCCGATTACTGATTCCTATTCACCGAGCCAGAGCTGGCGGGCGGCGTGTTATGTGCCACGTTTTGTTTCCCATTGGGCGTACCGCTCAGCTGGGGAGTAGGAGATTTCATAAAAAGAAAGTTTGAGTGGAGAGCACACCTTTTCCTTCACATACAGTTATCTTAGACCATCTACTAGTATAATAGTTTGCACAAAAATACTCTACACTCTTTCTAGGTTGTTGCTATTTTTTTTTTTTTTTTTTTTGACTTCTCATCAGATTGTGCATTCAACTAATATACACTATTAGTGTGTTTATTATTATGTTTTATAGTATTATTTCGTATAATATTGGGTAACACAATTAGAGTCACTAGTATAGTATATTATTGGGGTTTATAGCAGTTTGTGGTCTAATAGTATCATGCTTTATGAGTGGTGTTCTATGTAGTGATGATTAGGCAATAAAATATGCTTTGGGGGTTTATAGCAGTTTTTGTGGTCTACTAGTATCATGCTTTATGGGTGGTGTTCTATGTAGTGATGATTAGGCCATAAAATATGCTTTGGGTTTATTGCTAACAAAATATACTTTGCTCTACCGCTGTAGTGCAAAACATGGTGAAACTTACATACACCGTTAATAAAGTATTGATGGAAGAAGAAGAAGAAGAAGAAGAAGAAGAAGAAGAAGAAGAAGAAGAAGAAGAAGTAAGAGGAAGAAGAAGAAGAAGAAGAAGAAGAAGAAGAAGAAGAAGAAGGAAGAAGAAGAAGAAGAAGAAGAAGAAGAAGAAGAAGAAGAAGAAGAAGAAGAAGAAGAAGAAGAAGAAGAAGAAGAAGAAGAAGAAGAAGAAGAAGAAGAAGAAGAAGAAGAAGAAGAAGAAGAAGAAGAAGAAGAAGAAGAAGAAGAAGAAGAAGAAGAAGAAGAAGAAGAAGAAGAAGAAGAAGAAGGAAGAAGAAGAAGAAGAAGAAGAAGAAGAAGAAGAAGAAGAAGAAGAAGAAGAAGAAGAAGAAGAAGAAGAAGAAGAAGAAGAAGAAGAAGAAGAAGAAGAAGAAGAAGAAGAAGAAGAAGAAGAAGAAGAAGAAGAAGAAGAAGAAGAAGAAGAAGAAGAAGAAGTAAGAGGAAGAATTGTGGAGGGAATGAACAGTGAGACAATGTAAAGCCTCCGTGATGGCGGCAGCGTTTCTGTTATTAATATATAATAAGACAATAGGAAAATATGTTGTTGTCTCTACCTGTATTATTACCTTTGCGATAGCATGGTTCAATTTTGGGAGGACATAGGAAGGAGCAGGAGGTTAGGAAGGAGCAGGAGGTTAGGAAGGGATTTGTAGTGGGAGAGATAGTGTCTGTGATCCTCGGGTCACCACTCCTCGGATTGTGTCAGTTCAAGTTTAGAAGCTCCAACAACTTTCCCTGAATACGAATTGGCAACCTTTCGATTTACAACAGGTACCTACTTACTGCTACAGTAGGTAGGTGAACAGGGACCAAGGGGGCTAGGAAGAGTGTCCAAACAACTTGCTCCTGCCTGCCTGTGTGATGTAGTCGTGGCCAGAATTAGGTTAGGATACAGACACATCTGGCTAGTTAGTAACGCTGTACCCATAAAGGAACACTCAGCATGTAAACTTGGTGATACACCTTTAAAGCACTACTATATTATTGAATGGGACACTGTCAAAGACTTCAGGCCACCTCACTTATTGTATCTTGAACTATGTCATTACTTCATTGAGGACATTACATTCTTGCTCTTTATCCCAAATTGGCTAGCCCACACTGTTAAATGTGTACTGTACTGTCAATGAATCTGATGTATTTCTTTGTGTATGAACCTGACTGAAAATAAGGTCGCCTCCCTGGCTGCTGCTGCTGCTTCTTGCGCCCTTCTAAGTCCCGTTTAAGTCCCCCACCCCAGGCCCCCACAACCGCCCTTCACATCTACACCATTCTAAATCAATTTCACTCTATTTCCACAATACTATGCTAATTTGACGTAAAATAGAGTGTTATCCTGCAAAACGTTGATGTCGTATATTTCTCTCTTTAAGTGATATCCTGTGGCTCCGAAAGGAGCCTGTTTGGTTAGGTTGTCTTGTGTGAACGAACCTTGGGTTCTTATTTCTTCTCTGTCTTCTTGGGGAGGAGCACAGCTTGGATGTTAGGAAGGACACCCCCTTGGGCAATGGTGACTCCAGACAGGAGCTTGTTCAGCTCCTCGTCATTGCGAATGGCAAGCTGAAGATGACGCGGGATAATGCGGGTCTTCTTGTTGTCGCGGGCGGCGTTACCGGCCAGCTCGAGCACTTCTGCTGCCAGGTACTCCATGACGGCTGCAAGGTACACAGGGGCACCTGCACCAACACGCTCAGCATAGTTGCCTTTACGCAAGAGACGGTGGATCCTACCCACGGGGAACTGGAGTCCGGCCCTGCTAGAACGGGACTTTGACTTGCCCTTCACTTTGCCTCCCTTGCCGCGTCCTGACATGTTGCTGCTGCTGCTTTTCGTGATAGGAGTTAAATTTCCGCCCGCCACCTTGGTCTTTTATACCAAGCTCAGGATCAGGCCAGGTGGCCGTCTCGCGGACCCAACCAATGTAAGAGAGCCGTAGCTGCAGCCAGTCTGATCCTGAGCTGCCCGCTCGGTATATAAGGAAAAGTTAGTCGGGCCAGTTTTCAATTCTCTCGCTCCGCGCCACGAGTAACTGTGCCGCCATGCCTCCCAAAACTTCCGGAAAGGCTGCCAAGAAGGCTGGAAAGGCCCAGAAGGCCATTGCCAAGGGTGACAAGAAGAAGAAGCGCAGGAGGAAGGAAAGCTACAGCATCTACATCTACAAGGTACTGAAGCAAGTGCACCCCGACAAAGGAGTCTCCTCCAAAGCTATGTCCATCATGAACTCTTTCGTGAACGACATCTTCGAGCGCATCGCTGCCGAGGCTTCCCGCCTGGCGCACTACAACAAACGCTCCACCATTACAAGTCGGGAAATCCAGACAGCTGTCCGACTCTTGCTGCCCGGTGAACTGGCCAAGCATGCCGTGTCTGAGGGCACCAAGGCTGTCACCAAGTACACCTCTTCCAAGTAAGAGGTTACTTGTGCACAACAACACGCCATCCCACTACTACAACTTAATCGGCTCCATCGGAGCCACAGTTACATGTTAAAGAGACAGTTACCGACAGTGATATATTGAGAGGGAAATAAATAAAAAAAAAATTATAATAATCTGCATTCTCTATTGGCGTAGAAACCGGACTAAATCGAAACATAATAAATAAATAAATAAATTCTGCGTGGAGTAGTTGTACACCCACTGCAAAGTGACATACATGGAGTGTGTTTGGGCTTCATTTCTTGTTTGCAGCACGCCTATTTCATGTAAACAATTTTTTTTTTTTATTTTATTGTATGTTCTTTTATTTTATTTATTTATTTACTTACTTATTCTTTATATATTTATTTGTTACTAGCTCTTGTTTGTTGCACCCACCCACCTCCCGAATTGATGACCTACTATACAATCGTACCTCCACGAATGTTACCAACTTACCGTTAGGCGATTTGGGTAACCGAAATTAACGCTCTCCGACCACCAACCATTTAGATTGTCATGAAAATTATCTTCAGAACAGTTCTTTGGCCCTGAGAAGGGCCGAGTTATAGATGTCTGGTAGGTTTTGTTGTGCTTTTTGTTTTTCCCCAAGGAAGTGGACTTAAGCACGCTCTCCGCGGATGCGCCGGGCCAGCTGGATGTCCTTGGGCATGATGGTAACGCGCTTGGCGTGAATGGCACACAGGTTGGTGTCCTCGAAAAGACCCACCAGGTAAGCCTCAGAGGCTTCCTGCAGAGCCATGACGGCAGACGACTGGAAGCGCAGGTCAGTCTTGAAATCCTGGGCGATCTCACGCACCAGGCGCTGGAAGGGCAGCTTCCTGATGAGTAGCTCTGTGCTCTTCTGGTAACGACGGATCTCACGAAGGGCGACGGTTCCGGGCCTGTAACGATGGGGCTTCTTGACACCACCGGTGGCTGGGCGGACTTGCGAGCTGCCTTGGTGGCAAGCTGCTTCCGTGGAGCCTTGCCTCCAGTGGACTTGCGGGCAGTCTGTTTAGTACGGGCCATCTCGACGACGAAATAGTCAATACGGGCGGCCCGGCAGGCGGGCGGGCTTATATACAGACATTCTCCACCTCAGTGGCCACCTCATTGGCCACGAGTGCCGCATGCGTCATCCGCAAGCTACGCCCCACCTCCAAGAGGGAGGGACGGCCTTGGATGAACGATACTACCGCTGCGCCCACAGCACGCCACCTACTCCCACCAAACCGTGGGCGAAGCCCACAGACACTCTCTCTCCCTCACCATGAACGGATACGAGTTTGTTAACGTGGCGCGGATACGTCCGGACACGCCGACCTGCCCCAAGAAACTAAACCTCCTAGTTCTCCAGAAGTTTTTCGAAGCTAATGGGATCGTGGGGGTCACCAAGGTAGAACGCCTAAAGCTCCATGGTGACATCAAGATCACCTTCGCCGAGATGGGCATGCCCGCTCAACTCGCGGAGATCCAAGACATCAACGGCATTCCTTTTAAAATGTTTGCCTTCATGTGGGACAACTTGAAGCTGGGTGTAATCTCCCACGCCGAAATTGCCCACATGGACAAAGCAGAGCTGAGTGAGCTCCTCAAGGAGCAGCAGCTCCAAGTTGTGAAGAAGCTGTCCGACACCACTGCCCTCATCGGACACCACTCCACCCTACCCAAGGAAGCTCAACTGGCGTGGGTAACTATGCCAGTCAAGCCCTACTGCAGACCGAAACGGTGTTACAAATGCCAGCACTATGGACACACTGTAAAAAAGTGTGAGGCGCAGGAAGACACCTGCTCCATGTGTGGCAGCCCTGGACACCGCTACACGGCCTGCCCCAACACAGAGAAAAAATGCGTTGCCTGTGGTGGCCCACACTCCTCCGCCGACCGGACCTGCCCCAGATGGAAGGAGGAATGCAGGGTAGCCAAGGCTCGTCTCGAGAAAAAACTGAGCTACAAAGAGGCCCTCCTTGCTGTACGCTCCCAAGAAAAGAAAAACCAGCAGTAAAGAAAAACCAAGAAAAGAAAACTCAACAGAAGCAGCCCACCACACAGAACCAAGAACACCACGTGGCCCGTGGTGCTGAAGCCCACGCGGCCAGTGGTGCTGAAGCCCACGCGGCCAGTGGTGCTGAAGCCCACGTGGTCAACCTCTCCCTCTCTGAATTCTTCCACACCTATGAGGACTTAAAATACGAGGAAGACGAACAAGAAGACCCAAACACAAACGAATGGACAATTCAAGAGAGCAAGAAGAGAAGGAGAGAGAGAAGAAAATCGACATCAAGCTAAGAAGACCAAGACATCCCCTCCACACAAGAAACCAAAACACAACCAAGCCGACCAAGCACTGAACATCCATTGCCCAACCCAACACGCACCTGACGCCTGACCTGACGCTTGACCTGACGCTTGACCTGACGCTAGCCTGGCCTTGTCTTGTCGCCTCCCTGCCGCGTCCAGCCGGGTTGTTGCTGCTGCCCCCATCTTATAATCCCTCACGCAAGCGGTGTTTAGCCACTGCATCTGTTCTCTCCTCCTAAAATTCACTTCAATCCTCCCTTTATTCTTCTCCTGAACCTCCTTCCCCCCTGTCACTAGCATTTTTCGATTCGATTCCGGCGAAGCCACACCAGGACCACCTGTAGTAGCAACCACAACAACATGACTGGACGAGGCAAAGGAGGCAAGGGACTTGGAAAGGGTGGCGCCAAGCGTCATCGTAAGGTGCTTCGTGACAACATCCAGGGTATCACCAAGCCCTCCATTCGTCGTCTAGCTCGGCGTGGAGGTGTTAAACGTATATCCGGCCTCATCTACGAGGAGACCCGCGGCGTCCTCAAGGTGTTTCTGGAGAACGTCATCCGTGACGCCGTCACCTACACCGAGCACGCAAAAAGGAAGACCGTCACCGCCATGGATGTGGTGTATGCCCTGAAACGGCAGGGCCGCACCCTTTATGGTTTTGGTGGTTAATCAACCTGATGGACGGGCGCACACCACCACCACCACCACGACAACCAAATATACGGACCTAATTTTAGGTCCACATTTAAATCGCTAAAGAGTTGGTTAGACACTGAGTAAATCGTTGAAAATATATCCAATAACATGATCCTCTCTAATTCTGGACTTGTGGTATGAGTAGAGGTTGTGTGTGAACGTGTTGGAACCACTTCCTAATAATTGTCAGTCAGTCAGTCAACATTCACCTAACCTCCAGGTACCTCACCTAACTTCCTGTAGCGTCACCGAACCTCACGAAATGTAACCCAATGTAGTTTATAATCTATCCTAACATGACATAACATAACCACGCACTATATTACTTCGGTAAGAGTAATGAGTTTTAATACGCAAAGTTGCAGTTATCCTTCATTCATACATACATACATACATACATA
>NW_024723382.1:5000-17500 GCF_018991925.1 Homarus americanus
TTCAACTCTGAATTTTTTTCTTGAGGTTTTGTTCTGTATAAATGGCTGTTCAATGCTTTGCTTATTTTCTCACTGTCATCGATCCTTCACTTTGACTTTTGGGCCCTTTTGTCCTTGACCTTTGTCCTATAACTCAGGAAAAATCGCTAGGGATTCTGTTTTGAATTGTGTCTCTATCCTGATTTCATAGTCCTCTTTGCTTTCATACATTTTCTCAACATTCCTAGATAGTATGCCTGTACCAGGCTGCTCCTCCTCCCTTTAATTTTCTTATATATTTACCTTTCTTTGTTCCTATATGTCATGTTTTAAGTTTTTCTGGTCATCCACCTTAGCTCGTGCTGTTGTTAATTTTTCTGTATGGTATATTTTGTTCTTGTGCTTTACATAGTATACTAGTAAATATATTATAGTCGCAATCCATCTTGCGTCATCTGCAGCTTTCACCTATTCCCTACTGAGAGCAGCTGTTGGTAACCTCACCTGATGCCTTCTTAACCCTAATGTCCTGCTTGGAACTCACAACCTACCTTGTCATGTTTTCATTTCTATTTAAGATGAGCACAAGTTCTCTGTGTCACTGTTTCCTAGTTCTTCCTCTTCTGCTTGATATCTCCACAATATCCTTTTCTTTACTTGTTAATACGAGTCTAATATAATATTGTTACCTTTAGTAGAGTTCACAGTAGTTGTTTCAAAAAGTTGTCCTGTACTGGTATGAAAACATTATGATTTAATGTTCAGTCATTCTTAAGGATCTGAAAACAAATACAAAACACAAACCGTTAAATGAGTTATATAAGCCTCAGGCACTGTCTGCCGGTGATCCAGAAATATAACCTTCACTCTTACCTCTTTATGTTACAGCCTTAAAACATTCCCTGTGTGTGTGGCCCAGAACTTCAACCTCCCCCCCTCCCCACACACCTGTCTTCTTATCGCCATAATTTCTCACAGTCATTACCTTTCCGGTCTCCAAAATTCTTCAGCAATTTTTTTTTAAAGGTAATTGTACTGTTTCTATCTCAATTAATCAAATGTATTAAATCAGGTTTTTCAATTACAGATAACTAACTACGTGCTATGTCTCTTCACTATTGCTAGCGTCTCTTCATAACTAACGTCTCTTCTTCATGCTACGTCTCTTCACCCAACTCTTCTTCTTCATAACTTCTTTACGTCTCTTCATAACTAACTGCGTTCTTCGCTAATGGCTAGTACGTCTCTTCGCAGCTAGCTTACGTCTCTTCGCAACTAACTTACGTCTCTTCGCAAGCAGCTGCGTCTCTTAAGACTAACCACGTCTTCTTCGCAAGTAACTATGTCTCTTCTGTTTTGTTTTTTGCCAACTTCTTGTCTCTTCTTCGCTATTAACTTCGTCTCTTCATTAGCTAACTACGTGTCTTCGCAAACTGTATGTCTCTTCGCAACTAACTGCGTCTCTTCGCCTTAACTGCATCTCTTCGCCAACTAACTACGTCTCTTCGTAAGTAACTAAGTCTCTTCATAGCTTAGTGCGTCTCTTCGCGTAACTTCATACGTGTCTTTGTAACTTCTTATAATACTCTTCGCCAACCTAGCTTCCGCTCTTCGCTTCATTTATCTCGTCTCTTCGTAGCTTCAACTCGTCTCTTCGCAATCTAACAACGTCTCTTCTGCTTCTAACTACGTCAACGCCAGCCTTAACAACGTCTCTTCGCGCTAACCGTCTCATCTGCAACTAACAGCATCCTCTTCGCCAGCAGCGTCCGTCTTTTCGCAACTAACAGCGTCTCTTCGCCAATTAGCTACGTCTCTTCACCAACTAACTCGTCTCTTCGCCTTCTACGTCTCTTCACAACTAACTTCGTCTCTTCGCCAACTAACTACGTCTCTTCCAACTAACTACGTCTCTTCGCAACTAACTACGTCTCTTCACCAGCTAACTACGTCTCTTCGCAACTAACTGCATCTCTTCGCAGCTTCTTCGTCTCTTCGCAACTTCTTCACGTCTCTTCATAACTAACTACGTCTCATCATAACTACTTTACATTCTCTTCATAACTTCTTTATGTCTCTTCATAACCTAACTACGTCTCTTCACTTAACCGCTTCGTCTCATCTTCAAAACTAACTACGTCTCTTCATAACTAACTATATCTCTTCATGACCTAACTACGTCTCTTCGCAACTAACTACGTCTCTTCATAACTCAACTACGTCTCTTCATAACTTAACTACGTCTCTTCATAACTATGTCTCTTCGCACTACTAACTACGTCTCTTCGCAACTAACTATGTCTCTTCACAACTTCTTCGTCTCTTCATAACTAACTACGTCCTTCTTTGCTAATGTGTCTCTTCACAACTAACTTCGTTTTCTCATAACTAACTATGTCTCTCTTCATAACTAACTACGTCTGCTTCATAACTAACTTCGTCTCTACACAACTAACTACGTCTCTTCATAACTAACTTCGTGTCTTCATAACTTATTACGTCTCATCATGACTAACTACGTCTCTTCATAACTAACAACGTCTCTTCATAACTAACAACGTCTCTTCGCAACTCTTCGTCTCTTCTTAACTTATTCCATCGCAATAAGCGTTCGTTCTTCCATCTTTTCTTAATTCGTTGACTCGGTATTCATTATTATCATTTTTTTCATATTTGTTTATTTATTATCATTTATCCTCCTTATTTATCTTATTCTGCGTTTATTATTATTTAGTGATCCTTATTTTTATTTCACACCGCTAATGGGACCTGTACGCCAGAGGTGGACGGTTGGTCGTAGTTGGAAGGTATGATTTCGGTTCGGAATATTGAGGTTACGGAGCTTTTCTTGTGGGTGCCGTGCGTGTTTTGATTGAGGTTTAATAGACATTTATATTTATTTATTTATTAAATCACGATCTGTATATAAGACTTTAACAATATAGTTCTTTTTGTTATCTAGAGACATGTTAGCCTTATCTGTTATGATATGTAATGCAAGGTTATCTTATGTGTGTGGTGGTGTGTGTGTGTGTCAGTACAGTCAACCACCCGCACATACAATCGTATTCTTAAACCTTCGTAAATTACTTCCCTTCAGTAACGTTATAAGAATCCTGTATCTCAGTTAATTCGACGCCATTAAGACCGTCATCATAACAAGCTAAAATGGGCCAGTTGAATCACAAGGCGGAAACATAACGTTAGTACACGAATCAACCAATCTGGGCAGGAAACATAACTTGGTACATGAATCTACCAATCACAAGGGAAACATAATTAGTATGATTAATTTGGCGGGAAACATAACGTTGGTACATGAATCAATGATTGGGGCGGAAAATAACGTTGGTTAATGAATTACCAATCACAAGGCGGGAAGATAACGTTGGTATATGAATCAACCAATCTGGGCGGGAAAGGTAACGTTAGTAAATGAATCAACCAATCACAAGGCGGAAACATAACGTTGGTACATGAATCAACCAATCACAAGGGGAAACATATGTTGGTAAATGAATTACCAATCACAAGGGGAAACATAATGTTGTATTTGAATCAACAATTCAAGGTGGAAGTAATGTTAGTAATAATCTACCAATCTGAGTGGGAAACATAATGTTGGTAATGGATTAACTAATCAAGGCGGGAAATATAATGTTAGTATATGAATTTGCCAATTATGGGCGGGAAATATAATGTTGGTAAATGAATTGCTAATTACGAGGTGGAAGATAATGTTGGTATTGGATTAACAATCATAGGCGGAATGTAATGTTAGTAAATGAATCACCATCTGGGCGGGAAGCATAATGTTATTACATGAATCAACCAATCACAAGGCGGGAAACATAACGTTAGTAAATGAATCAACCAATTTGAGGCGGAAACATAACGTTAGTACATGAATCAACCAATCATAAGGGAAACTAACGTTAGTACATGAATCTACCAATCACAAGGGAAACATAACGTTAGTACATGAATCAACCAATCACAAGGCGGGAAACATAACGTTAGTACATGAATCAACCAATCACAAGGCGGGAAACATAACGTTAGTAAATGAATCTACCAATCACAAGGCGGGAAACATAACGTTAGTACATGAATCAACCAATCACAAGGCGGAAACATAACGTTAGTAAATGAATCTACCAATCACAAGGTGGAAACATAACGTTAGTAAATGAATCTTACCAATCACAAGGTGGGAAACATAACGTTAGTAAAATGAATCTACCAATCACAAGGCGGGAAACATAACGTTAGTACATGAATCTACCAATCACAAGGCGGGAAACATAACGTTAGTAAATGAATCAACCAATCACAAGGCGGGAAACATAACGTTAGTACATGAATCAACCAATCACAAGGCGGGAAACATAACGTTAGTACATGAATCTACCAATCACAAGGCGGGAAACATAACGTTAGTACATGAATCAACCAATCACAAGGCGGGAAACATAACGTTAGTAAATGAATTCCCAATCACAAGGCGGAAACATAACGTTAGTAAATGAATCTACCAATCACAAGGCGGGAAACATAACGTTGGTAAATGAATCGACCAATCAATGCGGGAAACATAACGTTAGTAAATGAATCGACCAATCACAAGGCGGGAAACATAACGTTAGTAAATGAATCGACCAATCACAAGGCGGGAAACATAGCGTTAGTAAATGAACGACCAATCACAAGGCGGAAAGATAACGTTAGTAAATGAATCAACCAATCACGGCAAACAACGTTAGTAAATGAATCTACCAATCACAAGGCGGGAACATAACGTTAGTACATGAATCAACCAATCACAAGGCGGGAAAGATAACGTTAGTACATGAATCTACGTGGCGTCAGAACTACAAGTATTTCCTAATCCCCAATCAAGAAGTAAGTGATTAACGTATAATTCTGTGATAATCCGAAGCATACGATTATAAACCTTCCCGGCGAGATAAGAAGCAAGATGGCGATAATGAGGCTGGTGAGAATGAACAGTATCTCAGGTAGAGTACGGGCTCACCTGGTCCACCTCACCTGTCCATCACCTCAACTATGCCGTCATCACCGTCTTTGTGTTGGATGAATGTGATAATCGGTTTGTTATTGTGTGTGTGTGTGTGTGTGTGTGTGTGTGTGTGTGTGTGTGTGTGTGTGTGTGTGTGTGTGTGTGTGTGTGTGTGTGTGTGTGTGTGTGTGTGTGTGTGTGTGTGTGTGGTGTGTGTGTGTGTGTGTGACTCTACCTCTCACAGTTCATTCCTAACTCTTTCTATTTACCTAGCTTTTATGGTAGGTAAAGGCTTTGGGCTGCTTACCTCCCTAAGATACAACTGTTGCCTTTAGAATCATCATGGACAGGTTACTAGGGTGACTTACAGGATAATGTTAGTTTGCTTCAAGTTCAACCCAATGTTTTTCTAGGTTAGGCAGCGTGCCACCGAGAGCTGCACGTACTGCCTGAATACACAGCTTGAATATTAAACAAGTATTCAAACGGCTTAAGAAAGAGAGGATATGTACCTGAGAAAAGAAACTTAGAATGTAAAAGATTAATGGGAGGGTGAGAGGTACACAGGTGTTCGTAGTGGATGAATTGTCCTTGTGGGACTTTCAGGAATAAAGTGAAGTGAGATGGACAGCTTAAATGATGTTTGTGGAGATAATATATTGTAGAATAATCAGAGGCAGTAATAAGTTTAGTGACGCTGTCTTAACACCTTCCCTATGGGGACGCTATTGTTATTCGCCTAACGCCAGACGACCATTTTATTCATCTCAGAGGCGTTAATGAGGCCAGAGGGCTTTTGGGTGTGGAATAAACCAAAAAATTATCTGAAAATACATTGTCCTGAGGGAACGTAGAAACATAAGTAAAGACAATAATGACGTAAACTAAACATCGATTGACGGGATTATTGGAGGCAAGTGTTGACGAGATATACGAGAACCAGAAACACCAAAGGAAGGAATGAAAAACTGATAATGAGAAACGAAGAACTTAAAGAAGGAAAAGAGTAACGGAGATAATACTGATTAAAGTGAGTAAGGGAAGAAAGATGGTGATACAAGAAAGGAGGAAGTGCAAGAAGAGATGATGATAACAGGAGACAAAACAATAAGGAAATGTAAAAATAAGAAAAAAAAATAAAATAAAAATAAATTAAAGTAAAAGTAAAAGAAAGATGGAGTAAATATGTGAAATAATAATACAATCGTGATGATAAATGAAAAGAAGCGAAAATAGAATAACAATCAAGATGAGACTTTAGAAGGAGGCAGGTGTGATGAGACGAGGTAATTAATTGTCTGGTCGGGTGAGGAAGAGGCTGGGAGTTCTGGTGTCTGTGTGTACTAGTTATAGATATTATATGACCAATGGTCAACATCTTCCCTATATAACTATGAACTTTGGGCAGGTGACAGATGTGTGAGGTGTGTTTTTTGACAGGTGTGTAAGGTGTGCTTTTAACAGGTGTGTGTGGTGTGCTTTGACAGGTGTGTGAGGTGTGCTTTTGACAGAGGTGTGTGGGTGTTTTTTGACAGGTGTGTAAGGTGTGCTTTTTGACAGGTGTGTAAGGTGTGATTTTGATAGGTGTGTGGAGGTGTGTTGTTGACAGGAGTGTGAGGTGTACTTTTTGACAGGTTTGTGAGGTGTGCTTTTGGCAGATGTGTAGGTGGCTTTTGATGTGTGTGGAGGTGTGCTTTTGGCAGTGTGTGAGGTGTGCTTTTGGCAGGTGTGTGAGGTGTTTTGACAGGTGTGTGCCGTGTTGCTAATATTGTACACATGTTGATGTTGTATAACGTAAACTATTGCCAGAGAGTGATCAATACTCTAAAAGAAATAAATTAGTAAGATAAACAAATTAAATATTACCAGTATTAACTTTGGCTAAAATTAATATATTTTGTTTTGATAATTTGTGTTTAAGGTTTAACATAAGTGGACACAAAGAACATAGATGTTTAAGGAAAAGAAGTTGCGCTTTTTGTTAATATCTTGTCAATGATCTTACAAACAATAAGTTTGTTTGACAAAAGAGAAACCGGACGAGAAATGAAATATATTAAGGTTTAATAATTAATTGTTTCTTCCTCCTACTTGCTCCTCTTCTCCGCTCCCCCTCACTCTCCCAGTCTCCTCTCCCTGCCGCCCACCTCCTCCCTAGTTCCGCTCCCCTGCTGCCTACCTCCTCCTCCTCAGTCTCCGCTCCCTGCCGCCCACCTCCTCCTCCCAGTCTCCGCTCCTGCTCCTCCCCCCAGTCTCCGCTCCCTGCCGCTTCCTCCTCCCCAGTCCTGCCTGCTGCCCTACCTCCTCCCCAGTCTCCGCTCCCTGCCGCCCACCTCCTCCCCAGTCTCCGCTCCCTGCTCCTCCTCCTCCCCAGTCTCCGCCTCCCTGCCTCCTCCCCAGTCTCCGCTCCCCTGCCGCTTACCTCCTCCCCAGTTCTGGCTCCCCTGCTGCCCACCTCCTCCCCGTCTCCCTGCTCTGCTGCCCCTCCCCAGTTCTGCTCCTGCTCTTCATCCCTCCCCAGTCTCCGCTCCCTGCCGCCCACCTCCTCCCAGTCTCCGCTCCCTGCTGCCCACCTCCTCCCCAGTCTCCGCTCCTGCTGCTTATCCTCCTCCCTGCAGTCCTTCCCCTGCGCCCCTCCTCCCCAGTCTGCCCTGCTGCTCCTCCCCATCTCCGCTCCTCTGCTCACCTCCTCCTCCCCAGTCTCCGCCCCTGCCGCCTACCTCCTCCCCAGTCTCCGCTCCCCTGCTTCCACCTCCTCCCTCCCCAGTCTCCCCGCTGCTCCTGCCTCCTCCCAGTTCCGCTCCCTGCTGCCTACCTCCTCCCCTAGTCCCTGCTCCCTGCTGCCCTACCTCCTCCCCAGTCTCCCTCCCTGCCGCCTACCTCCTCCCCAGTCTCCGCTCCCTGCCTCCTCCCCAGTCTCCGCTCCCTGCCGCCCACCCCCTCCCCAGTCCCGCTCCCCTGCCCACCTCCTCCCAGTCTCCGCCCCCTGCCTCCTCCCCAGTCTCCGCTCCCTGCCGCCTACCTCCTCCCCAGTCTCCGCTCCCTGCCGCCCACCTCCTCCCAGTCTCCGCTCCCTGCCGCCCACCTCCTCCCCGTCTCCTGCTCCCCGCCTCCCTCCCCCAGTCTCCGCTCCCTGGCCCCTACCCTCCTCCCCAGTCTCCGCTCCTGCTGCCTCCTCCCCCAGTCTGCTCCCCTGCCTCCCTCCCCCAGTCTCCGCCCCGCCTCCCTCCCCAGTCTCCTGCTCCCCCACAGAGTAACTCTTTCCATCACGACTTCACATCTCTTGTTCTTCTCCCATTAATTCCATCTCTATTTTTATCTTCCTCTCCTCCTGCTAAACAAAGAAAAGCCGATGTTGTTTTTCATAACACAGCTTTTTATTTCAGGTCTGTATCTGACAAGAATGTCTGTATATATATATATATATATATATATATATATATATATATATATATATATATATATATATATATATATATATATATATATTATCAAAATTAGCAATTAGATGATAAAGCATCCACCATGACATACAGTCGAATATTCAACCTAATGACCACCGATGAAGAATAATGACAAGAGCTGAGTGATTTATCCCTTAAGACTAATTAGACTTAACGAGCAACATACACGCTACCACATAAACACACTAGCTTTTATTAACCTTGCAGGAGGCAATGGTCATAGTTCATTTTTATTAATTAAATATCAATAATTTCATCAATGTCAATATATTTCAAGAGTAACTTCCACCATTAGTGAGTGAAACAAGGTAAGCTGGCCTCTCCTTACCTGTTCTGTGTGAGGTAGGTGTCCGCACCCAGTACACTCACTCAATATCCCAGGTTAGTGTAGCTTCTCTAAGGTTCCTGTCACTACACGACCACACACTCTAGTCTCTGTGTTCAGGTTCAAGTCTTCTCCCTCAACCATCGACTCGAACTGTTTGGGATGTCGACTTCTTTCTTCTGTCTGTTCGTTCGTTCATTCGTTCGTTTGTTCGTTCGTTCGTTCGTTCGTTCGTTCGTTCGTTCGTTCGTTCTTTGTCTTTCGTTCTGTTCGTTCTGTTCTTTTCGTTCTTTTCGTTCTTTTCGTTCTTTTCTTTCTTTTTTCTTTCTTTCTTTTCTTTCTTTTCTTTTCTTTTCTTTCTTTTCTTTTCTTTTCTTTTCTTTTCTTTTTTTCTTTTCTTTTCTTTTCTTTTTTTTCTTTCTTTTCTTTTCTTTTTCTTTCTTTTTTCTTTTCTTTCTTTCTTTTTCTTTCTTTCTTTTTTCTTTTCTTTTCTTTTCTTTCTTTTCTTTCTTTTTCTTTCTTTTTCTTTTCTTTCTTTCTTTTCTTTCTTTCTTTTTCTTTTCTTTTCTTTTTCTTTTTTCTTTTCTTTTCTTTCTTTTCTTTCTTTCTTTTTCTTTCTTTCTTTCTTTCTTTCTTTCTTTTCTTTCTTTCTTTCTTTCTTTCTTTCTTTCTTTCTTTCTTTCTTTCTTTCTTTCTTTCTTTCTTTCTTTCTTTCTTTCTTTCTTTCTTTTCTTTCTTTCTTTTCTTTCTTTCTTTCTTTCTTTCTTTCTTTCTTTCTTTCTTTCTTTCTTTCTTTCTTTCTTTCTTTCTTTCTTTCTTTCTTTCTTTCTTTCTTTCTTTCTTTCCTTCTTTCTTTCTTTTCTTTCTTTCTTTTCTTTCTTTCTTTCTTTCTTTTTCTTTCTTTCTTTCTTTCTTTCTTTCTTTCTTTCTTTCTTTCTTTCTTTCTTTCTTTCTTTCTTTCTTTTCTTTCTTTCTTTCTTTCTTTCTTTCTTTCTTTCTTTCTTTCTTTCTTTCTTTCTTTCTTTCTTTCTTTCTTTCTTTTCTTTCTTTCTTTCTTTCTTTCTTTCTTTTCTTTTCTTTCTTTCTTCTTTCTTTCTTTCTTTCTTTCTCTACAGCTTGGCAGCTAGGCTGGTCACCTGTCTATCTAATAAACATTACAGTGTCTGGTTACAAGATGCCCCCACACCTTCAGGAGAAACACAAGTATTTCTTAACTCACACTAAAACTGTCCAGGGGAAATATTGCTTATAAATAACATAAATTTATTAACGTAATTATAGGCTAATACACAGCAAGCACGCAAGCACAGTGGCTACGTGAGTCATGCGTATTATTGAGGTGATTGCTGGAACGACAAGACGAAAGAGATCCAAGTGTTTCCATGGGTGGCCTTCAGGGAGCTCTGTTCAGTGCTCTATGAGGAGAGAGGAGAGAGGGAGAGAGAGAAAGGAGAGGAAGAGGGAGAGTGGCCTTCAGGGAGCTCTGTTCAGTGCTCTGGAGAGAGAGGGAGAGGAGAGAGAGAAGAGAAGAGATGAAAGGAGAGGAGAGTGGCCTTCAGGGAGCTCTGTTCAGTGCTCTATGAGGGAGAGAGAGGAGAGAGAAGAAGGAGAGTTTCAAGAAGTAGTCAAGATACAACAGAAAAATAAAGATTAAAAACACAGGAGAGTCAATATTCTCTCGTGTTCGTTCATGGTGTTATATTACGCATAATACGACTACTACTGCTGCTACTACGCTAACACTACTACTTTTTTTTAATGGCCTCCAGCCTCCCAATAGCCATTCCTTCCCATTTTTATTACATATTAAATATCCTAATACATAGGAGCTATCTAGCTGTGTTAAGTTAGTTGAGCATAGATCTATCGGCATTCAGTGACTGTTGCCTCATAGTCAATATCTGCAACTGTTATTATGGCTTTAGGGCTGATGATCTCGTTCCCCTGATGCAGAGCAAGCCGACCGGAAGGAGAGAAGGATAGTCAACATCTCATCCAGGCTATAACATAACTTCTGGGCTGCTGCTTCTCTTCGGATATCACCTCCGCGAGTCTGGTGTAGAAGCATCTTGCACTTGGTCCCATCCCACCAGAGGTTGTGAACACTAGAGGAAAGCTGCCTTGATTAACGTTCTGAATTCTCTCCCATGCCTTATCTTGTCGTTCTCGTTCCCTCTGTGTGCAGCATCGAGAGCAAAGTTACGGTGACATGGCCATGGGATAAAAATCTTGATGTCGAAGGAAGCTCGCTGTCCGCGTCCAGAATCCTCGAGCACTGACGTCAACACGGGCTTCGTTGGATGTGTTTGATGTCTTATGTTGGAAAATCTCACCGTCCAATGGAAGGAGGGTCGGTTCTACTTTGACATCACAGCAGATTTCCTTCAACATATTTACTGTGAGATCCCTTACCTCGTCTTGCCTCATGCATATGAAGCCCCCTTTCTTGCACACCATGGCGTGATCGACGTCATAGGTAGAGCCACACACGCATTGGGAGGGCAAACCTTCTACTGGCCAATCGTACCTTAGAGCATTGGCATCTGTAAATTCTTGTTTATTGAGACTGAAACCATTTGTCCTTATCGGTAACGTAGTTAACCAGTTCGAGGCGCCCACCTCCTGCGTTATAGCTTATTACTACTACTACTACGACTACTACTATTACTACTAATACTTTTTATTTTTTAGGTGACCTACAGCCTACTACTAATACTACTACTACTAATAATAATAGTGATAATAATAATAATAATAATAATAATAATAATAATAATAATAATAGGTTTTCCCCTTTTAAGGTAATTGGTACGTGTAATGACACATTTTAATGGGTCATTTTCCACTTTGATGACCTGACCTTCAACAGCTTACTGTGGTAACTGTTAGAGCGTATATGATTATTACTCGTAAATTATCATTCCATGTTAGTCATTAATTTGGATTAGTTGCTAAAATTAGTTGAAATCTCGACTTATGGCCAGCTGGTCCATCTACAGGTACTGTTATGGCCAGCTGGTCCATCTACTGATACTGTTATGGCCAACTGGTCCATCTACTGGTACTGTTATGGCCATCAGTCCATCTACTGGTACTGTTATGGCCAGTTGGTCCATCTACTAGTACTGTTATGGCCAGTTGGTCCATCTCTAGTACTGTTATGGCCATCTGATCCATCTACTGGTACTGTTATGGCCAGTTGGTATCTACAGGTACTGTTATGGCCAGCTGGTCCATCTACTGATACTGTTATGGCTGGTCCATCTACTGGTACTGTTATGGCCAACTGATCCATCTACTGGTACTGTTATGGCCAGTTGGTCCATCTACTGGTACTGTTATGGCCAGTTGGTCCATCTACTAGTACTGTTATGGCCAACTGGTCCATCTACTAGTACCTTTGGCCAACTGGTCCATCTACTGGTACTGTTATGGCCAACTGGTCCATCTACTGGTACTGTTATAGGTGGTCCATCTACTGGTACGTTATGGCCAGTTGGTCCATCTACTGGTACTGTTATGACCAACTGGTCCATCTATGTACTGTTATGGCCAACTGGTCCATCTCTGGTACTGTTATGGCCAACTGGTCCATCTACTGGTACTGTTATGGCCAACTGGTCCATCTACTGGTACTGTTATGGCCAACTGGTCCAACTACTGGTACTGTTATGGCCAACTGGTCCATCTACTTGGTACTGTTATGGCCAGT
>NW_024723383.1:0-6387 GCF_018991925.1 Homarus americanus
CCTGTAGGTGCAGCAGCAGCAACAATAACAACAACAACAGCAGCAGCAACAACAACAGCAGCAGCAGCAGCAGCAGGTGGTGGTGGCGGCGGCCTGTGGGGGAGTTGATCCTGTAGGTGCAGCAGCAGGTGGTGGTCGTGGACTGTGGGGGAGGTAATCCTGTAGGTGCAGCAGCAGGGGGTGGTGGACTGTGGGGTAGTTGATTCTGTAGGTGCAGCTGCAGAGTGGTCGTGGACTGTGGGAAAGTTGATGCCTTAGGTGCAGCAGCAACAGCAACAATAGCAGCAGCAGCAGCAGCAGCTGCAGCAGGTGACGGTGGTAGTGGACTGTGGGGGAGTTGATCCTGTAGGTGCAATGGCAGCAGGTGGTGATGGTGGACTGTTGGGGAGGTGATCCTGTAGGTGCAGCAGCAGCAGGTGGTGGTGGACTGTGGTGGAGTTGATCCTTTAGGTGCAGCAGATTCAGCAACAACAACAACAACAACAACAACATAAGTAGCAGCAGCAGCAGCAGGTGGTGGTAGTAGACTGTGGGGGAGTTGATCCTGTAGATCTCGCTTGTGGGTGATGGTGAGTGGACTGTGGGGGGAGTTGATCCTGTAGGTGCAGCAGCAGCAGCAGGTGGTGGTAGTGGACTTTGGGGGAGTTGATCCTGTAGGTGCAGCAGCAGCAACAACAACAACAATAGCAGCAGCAGCAGCAACAACAGCAGCAGCAGCAGCACGTGGTGGTGGCGGCGGCCTGTACGGGGAGTTGATCCTGTAGGTGCAGCAGCAGGTGGTGGTGGTGGACTGTGGGGGAGGTAATCCTGTAGGTGCAGCAGCAGGGGGTGGTGGACTGTGGGTGATTGATCTGTAGGTGCACCTGCCCAGTGTTGGTGGACTGTGGGAAAGTTGATGCCTTGGGGTGCAGCAGCAGCAACAATAGCAGCAGCAACGGCAGCAGCAGGTGATGGTGGGAGTGTGGACTGGCGGGGGAGTTGATCCTGTAGGTGCAGCAGCAGCAGCTTAGCAGCAACAACAACAAACCATGCTTATCCAACATCAACAACAACATAAGCAGCAGCAGCAGCAGCAGCAGGTGGTGGTAGTGGACTGTGGGGGAGTTGATCCTGTAGATGCAGCAGCAGTAGGTGATGGTAGTGGACTGTGGGGGAGTTGATCGTGTAGGTGCAGCCGCAGCATCAGGTGGTGGTAGTGGGCTTTCGGGGAGTTGATCCTGTAGGTGCAGCAGCAGCAACAACAACAACAACAACAGCAGCAGCAACAACAGCAGCAGGAGCAGCAGCAGCAGGTGGTGGTGGCTGCGGTCTGTGGGGGAGTTGATCCTGTAGGTGCAGCAGCAGGTGGTGGTCGTGGACTGTGGGGGAGGTAATCCTGTAGGTGCAGCAGCAGGGGATGGTGGACTGTGGGGTAGTAGATTCTGTAGGTGCAGCTGCAGAGTGGTGGTGGACTGTGGGAAAGTTGATGCCTTAGGTGCAGCAGCAACAGCAACAATAGCAGCAGCAGCAGCAGCAGCAGCAGCAGGTGATGGTGGTAGTGGACTGTGGGGGAGTTGATCCTGTAGGTGTAATGGCGGCAGGTGGTGATGGTGGACTGTTGGGGAGGTGATCCTGTAGGTGCAGAAGCAGCAGGTGGTGGTGGACTGTGGTGGAGTTGATCCTGTAGGTGCAGCAGCAGCAACAACAACAACAACAACAACAACAATATAAGCAGCAGCAGCAGCAGGTGGTGGTAGTAGACTTTTGGGAGTTGATCCTGTAGGTGCAGCAGCAGCAGCGGCAGCAACCGGCTTGGTGGTGGTGGCGGCGGCCTGTGGGAGTTGATCCTGTAGGTGCAGCAGCAGCAGGGTGATGAGGCGTGGGACTTTGGAGTTGATCCTGTAGGTGCAGCAGCAGCAGGTGATGGTAGTGGGCTTTGGGGGGAGTTGAACCTGTAGGTGCAGCAGCAGCAGCAACAACAGCAGCAGCAGCAGGTGGTGGTGGCGGCGGCCTGTGGGGGAGTTGATCCTGTAGGTGCAGCAGCAGGTGGTGGTGGTGGACTGTGGGGGACGTAATCCTGTAGGTGTAGCAGCAGGGGGTGGTGGACTGTGGGGTAGTTGATCCTGTAGGTGCAGCTGCAGAGTGGTGGTGGACTGTGGGAAAGTTGATGCCTTAGGGGTAGCAGCAACAGCAACAATAGCAGCAGCAGCAGCAGCAGGTGATGGTGGTAGTGGACTGTGGGGGAGTTGATCCTGTAGGTGCAATGGCGGCAGGTGGTGATGGTGGACTGTTGAGGAGGTGATCCTGTAGGTGCAGCAGCAGCAGGTGGTGATGGTGGACTGTGGGGGAGTTGATCCTGTAGGTGCAGCAGCAACAGCAGGTGGTGGTGGTGGACTATGGGCGAGGTGATCCTGTAAGTGGAGCAGCAGAAGGTGGTGGTGGTGGTGGACTGTGGGGGAGGTGATCCTGTAGGTGCAACAGCAGGTGATGGTGGTGGGCTGTGGGGGAGTTGATCCTGTAGGTGGAGCAACAGCAGGTGGTGATGGTGGACTGGTGAGGGAGGTGATCCTGTAGGCACAGTGGCAGCAGTAGGTGGTATTGGTGGACTGTGGGGGAGGTGATCCTGTAGGTGCAGCAGCAACAGCAGGTGGTGGTGGTGGACTGTGGGGCAATTGATCCTGTAGGTGCAGCAGCAACAACAACAACAGCTGCAGCAGCAGCAGCAGCAGCAAGAGTAGTTGGTGGTGGCGGCGGCCTGTGGGGGAGTTTATCCTGTAGCTGCAGCATCAGCAGCAGGTGCTGGTGGTGGACTGTTGGGGAGTTGATCCTGTAGGTGCAGCAGCAGTTGATGGTGGTAGTGGACTGTGGGGGAGTTGATCCTGTAGATACAGCAGCAGCAGGTGATGGTAGTGGACTGTGGGGAAGTTGATCCTGTAGGTGCAGCAGCAGCAGCAGGTGGTGGTATGGACTTTGGGGGAGTTGATCCTGTAGGTGCAGCAGCAGCAACAACAACAGCAGCAGCAGCAGCAGTAGCAGCAACAGCAGCAGCAGCAGCAGTAGTTGGTGGTGGCGGCGGCCTGTGGGGGAGTTGATCCTGTAGCTGCAGCATCAGCAACAGGTGGTGGTGGTTGACTGTGGGGGAGTTGATCCTGTAGGTGCAGCAGCAGCAGCAGCAACAACAGCAGCAGCAGGAGCAGCAAGTGGTGGTAGTGGGCTGTGGGGGAGTTGATCCTGTAGGTGCACCAGCAGCAGCAGGTGGTGATGGTGGACTGTGAGGGAGTTGATCCTGTAACTGCCTTGTAGCAGGTGTGGTGAATGGTGGGGTGGATTGGGAGTTGATCCTGTAGGTGCAGCAGCAGGTGGTGAGAGGTGGACTGTGGGAGTTGATCCTTAGCCTGTGCAGTAGCAACAGCAGGTGGTGGTGTGGTGGATTAGGTCGTTGATCCTGTAGGTGCAGCAGCAGCAGCAGCAGGAAGGTGGTGGTGGACTGTGGGAGTTGATCCTGTGGGTGCAGCAGGGCAGCAGTAGCAGGTGGTGAGCAGTGGACTGTGGGTGGAGTTGATCCTGTGTTGCAATGGCGGCAGGTGGTGATGGTGGACTGTGGGGGAGGTGATCTTGAGGTACAGCCGCAGCACCAGGTCTCATGTGATGGACTGTGGGGAGGGTGATCTGTATATGCAGCAGCAGTAGGTGGTGGTAGTGGACTGTGGGTGAGTGATCCTGTATTTACCAATGGCAGCAGGTGGTGATGGTGGACTGTGGGGAGTTGATCACTGTAAGTGCCTTGTAGCAACAACAACAAAACAGCAGCAGGTGGAAGTAGTGTGCCTGTGGGGAGTTGATCCTGTAAGGTGCAGCAGCAGCAACAGTGGGTGGTGGTGGTGGACTGTGGTGGAGTTGGTCCTGTGGGTGCAGCAGCTGCTGCACACCTTAACACTAACAACAACAACAACAACATAAAGCAGCAGCAGCAGGTGGTGGTAGTGGAATGTGGGGCAGTTGGTTCTTGGGTGCAGCAGCAGCAACGGCAGGTGAGGTGGCAGTGTGGACCGTGGGGGAGTTGATCCTGTAGGTGCAGCAGCAGCTGCAGTTGGTGTGAGTGGCTGTGGGGGAGTTGATCCTGTGGAGTGCAGCAGCGACAGGTGGGGTGATGGACTGTGGGGAGGTGATCCTGTGAGTTGCAGCAACAACAGCAGGTGAGGAGTGGTGGTGGGCTGTGGGGGAGTTGATCCTGTAGGTGCAGGAGCAACAGCAGGTGGTGGTGGACTGTGGGGAGGTGATCTTGTAGGTGAAGCAGCAGGTGGTGGTGGACTGTGGGGTAGTTGATCCTGTAGGTGCAGCTGCAGAGTGGTGGTGGACTGTGGGGGAGTTGATGCCCTAGGTGCAGCAGCAACAGCAACAACAGTAGCAGGTGGTGGTAGTGGACTGTGGGGGAGTTGGTCCTGTAGGTGCAGTGGCGGCAGGTGGTGAGTGTGGACTGTGGGGGAGGTGATCCTGTAGGTGCAGCTGCAGAGTGGTGGTGGACTGTGGGGGAATTGATGTCCTAGGTGCAGCAGCAACAACAGCAGCAGTAGGTGGTAGTGGACTGTGGGCGAGTTGATCCTGTAGCTGCATTGGCGGCAGGTGGTGATGGTGGACTATGGGGGAAGTGATCCTGTAGGTGCAGCAGCATCAGGTGCATGGTGGACTGCAGGGTGACGGTGGAGGCCACCGTGGGGGAGGATGTGGTACTGTAGTCGTAATTCATCGTACATCCTTCACGGGACAATTAACGTCGCACCTTAATAACACCTGAACCTCCCCGGCCCGCCTCCACGGCCTCACTTGGGTTTTGGTTGTCCCAGCCATTGTTTAATTCGTGTCTTAATTTATCTCAGGTATTGTTTCAGTCGTTTTTTTGTTTTGTCCCAGCCTTTGTTTGGCGAGTTTCTTGTTTAACTCGTAATTTGTCTTTTGTTTTGTTGACTTTATTTACATTTTCAGTTATTGCTTAATATCCTGCATAGCTCACATTTGATCTCCTGCTCTGTTTGATGCGCTTTTTGTTTACATCCTGTCTTGTATATGTGGTTTTATTTTCCTGTTAACGTGTGTCTTGTTTGCCTTACACCTTGTTTTATTATTACTATTTTTATCTAGTAATTTATTTTGTACTTTGTTTAACTTGTTTCTTGTGCTATGTTATAATATTTTGTCGAAATTGTTTGCATATGTTGTTTATTTCTTACTAGTTTCTCTTGCTTTGACTAATACTGTTTACCTTGTTTGTTTTAATGTTCAGTGTATATATTCGGATCTTGTTTACCACGTAGGTACCTTGTTTGTCTAGTCGCTCGGTTAAGAAAGTCTTCCTGTCAGTGTTATGTTGTTGTCGCCATATTTCTGTTGTCAACTCGAGCAGACTTCAAGTGTCGGTTAAACCACAGGTATGGCTGAGGCGTTGGTCTGCAGGTTTGTCTTAGTTGTGGTGGTGGTGTTGTTAGGTGTGGTGGTGGTGTGATGTGTTAGGTGTGATGTGTTAGGTGTGGTGATGGTGTGGTAGTGGTGTTGTGTGTGGTGTTGGTAGTATTGTGTGTAGTATGTTAGGTATGGTGATGTGTTAATTGTGGTGGTGGTGGTATTGTTAGGTGTGGTGGTGGTGTGGCGTGTTAGGTGTGGTAGTGGTGTTGTTTGTGGTGTTGGTAGTATTGTGTGTAGTATGTTAGGTATGGTGATGTGTTAATTGTGGTGGTGGTGGTATTGTTAGGTGTGGTGGTGGTGCTGATGTTGTGTCAAGTGTGGTGGTGTCTGATCCAGGGTGGCGGAAGTGGAGAAGGAGGAGGAGGTGAAGAAGGAAATGGGAAAGAAGGTGGTGGTGTAGGAGGAGGAATAAATTGTAATAAGAACAGACAAAGAAGAAAATAAGTAGAAAAGAAGAAGAAAATAGAAGAAAACGAAGAACGTGTTGGTAAGAGAGAGGAATCAGGGAGTGCCGAGGAAAATTAGTACAGAAACTGGGGTATTAAACTAATCTATTGTTAATACCCGCTCTATATTAGTGATGATGGGAGGTAGTGATGATGGGAGGTAGTGATGATGGGAGGTAGTGATGATGGGAGGTAGTGATGATGGGAGGTAGTGATGATGGGAGGTAGTGATGATGTGAGGTAGTGATGATGGGAGGTAGTGACGATGTGAGGTAGTGATGATGGGAGGTAGTAGTAATGGGAGGTAGTGATGATGGGAGGTAGTGATGATGGGAGGTAGTTATGATGGGAGGTAGTAGTAATGGGAGGTAGTGATGATAGGAGGTAGTGATAATGGGAGGTAGTGATGATAGGAGGTGGTGATGATGGGAGGTAGTAGTAATGGGAGGTAGTGATAATGGCAGGTAGTGATGATGGGAGGTAGTGATGATGTAAGGTAGTG
>NW_024723384.1:0-18531 GCF_018991925.1 Homarus americanus
TATGATGAGCTAATGTTTGACAGGAAAAGTTTTAGGAATGATGAGCTAATGTTTAACAGGGAAAATTTCAGTTATGATGAGCTAATGTTTGACAGGAAAAGTTTTAGGTATGATGAGCTAATGTTTAACAGGGAAAATTTCAGTTACGATGAGCTAATGTTTGACAGGAAAAGTTTTAGGTATGATGAGCTAATGTTTAACAGGGAAAATTTCAGTTATGATGAGCTAATGTTTGACAGGAAAAGTTTTAGGTATGATGAGCTAATGTTTAACAGGGAAAGTTTCAGTTAGGCTGAGCTAATGTTTAACAGGGAAAGTTTCAGTTACGATGAGCTAATGTTTGACAGGAAAAAATTCAGGTATGATGAGCTAATGTTTGACAGGAAAAGTTTTAGGTATGATGAGCTAATGTTTAACGGAAAATTTCAGTTATGATGAGCTAATGTTTGACAGGAAAAGTTTTAGGTATGATGAGCTAATGTTTAACAGGGAAAGTTTCAGTTAGGATGAGCTAATGTTTAACAGGGAAAGTTTCAGTTATGATGAGCCAATGTTTAACAGGGAAAGTTTCAGTTAGGATGAGCTAATGTTTAACGGAAAGTTTCAGTTAGGATGAGCTAATGTTTAACAGGGAAAGTTTCAGGTATGATGAGCTAATGTTTAACAGGAAAAGTTTCAGGTATAAAGAGCTAATGTTTAACAGGGAAAGTTTCAGGTATGATGAGCTTATGTTTAACAGGGAACGTTTCAGGTATAATGAGCTAATGTTTAACAGGAAAAGTTTCAGGTATGATGAGCTAATGTTTAACAGGGAAAATTTCAGTTACGATGAGCTAATGTTTAACAGGGAAAGTTTCAGGTATGATGAGCTAATGTTTAACAGGGAAAGTTTCAGGTATAATGAGCTAATGTTTAACAGGGAAAGTTTTAGGTATGATGAGTTTATGTTGACCAGATGTTTATCCCCGGCGTAATCAGAGAAGAGAGAGAGAGAGACAAGATAACGTGTATATTGACGGGGGAGGATATTGTATACATTTTTCAGCAAGAAGATGGTGGTGTCTTGTGGAGTCTTGTGGGTTGAGAGAAAAATTATTTCGTGCTTAAGATATTGTGATGAGGAGAGGCAAAGACGTGTCATGGTAGTCATGCTCGTGTACCGTGATGGAGGAAAGAGGAAATGACTATAGTAGCAAGGGGGGAAATATCTTCTAAAATTACATTAACAGGTTAGAAGCAGCACCACCTTTGTTGTGAGTTATTTTGACGACAACACCTGGATCTAACTAAAATTTCTGCACTAAATAATATATAGAGGGTGTACATATATGATCATCACCCTGATAAAACATGAGAGCATATTGTTTTAGGGTAATCATTTATGGACACCCTGTATATCTTTCCGTATTTAATTTTACTTACAGTTCGTGTGTCGACCTTTTCTTCTTAGACTTTCTGGGGGCAGACTATCTCCTCCGCCACACTGCTTCAGACATCCTCACGAGAGCTTCCCTACACCACCCCCTCCCTTCAGCCCAGTGTTAATCAGGCATATATTCCATTCACAACATTTCATCTCGCCAGCCTACAGAGTGTGGTATTTCCTGGTGCAATACTGTCCAGCTTCTGTTATGGTGTAGTCCAGCCCTTGATATGTGAGGAAACGGTGATGGAGGGTGGTACACACACACACACACACACACACACACACACACACACACATGGAGCCTCCGGGTCTTTCGTGACCAAATACATATATCATTTAACAATATTTTTTTTTTATTTAACCAACATAGACGATGCTATTGGCAAGTTTATTTTATTGGACCATTACAACTTGTACTTGGGCTCAAGGGTGTGGGAGCTCAAGTGGGAGTAGGCTAGGGAAGGTAAGCTTTGTACAGTATAGCAATTTACAATAAGATTATTTAAGGCCCTTTCTACTGCAGGTTGTCGTGTCGTGTCGTGTCTTATGATCACTTGTCTACGTCGAGGGCTCCACCATGTCCACTCAGTTGTAACACACACACACACACACACACACACACACACACACACACGTACATTTTATGAGCTAAGGTGTGCATTTCTGAAGACTGCACTGCCTTGAACAACTGCAGATCCACATTGTATTTTCCAAACCTTCGTGACTTAGGAATCTACCACTGTGGTTGAGCTATAGTGTGTCAGTAGAGCAGAGGAACCAAGGTCGTATTTTCGCGTGAACTAATGACGTTTGTGGTGTGCCTTATGTTGGTGAGGGTTGTGTTTATGTCTCAACACTACACACATAAACATATTGATACACACACACGCACACACGCACACATATACACACACACACACACCGTAAATAAGTGAGCTCTGAACACATTCTCAGTTTATGGTCTCTTCACACACAAACTCAACACACTTTCAACACACACACACACACACACACACATCTCGTAACACCCTCAGCATGTCTAACACTTTCTCAACGCACTCTACGGACTTTCAACACGCCTTGAATACTCTTATCTTACTCAACACACACTCACCACGCACTCAACACACTCAACGTACACTTAACACACTTCTCATATTCCGTCATCGCCTCTGTGTTTTTTTTAAGAAGCAGGTCTTGTTGTCTTGGAGAGAGAGAGAGAGAGAGAGAGAGAGAGAGAGAGAGAGAGAGAGAGAGATAAGTATATAAATAAAGGTGAACGGACCTAAATTAACCCTTCCTCAAGTGTAGTGTTAGGTTAGTTAATCTTCAGGTGATCCTTCGCTCGTGTACCTCCCACTCCAACCCAGATGGAGGACAAGCAAGGGTGAACAGGGAGGGAAGGGAGGTGGGGAGAAGGGAGAAGGAGGGAGGGATGAGGAAACTTGCTTTAAGTGCATTATTTGTCGAAGGGAGGCGACGCACTCACAGCGAAGCGAGACACACACACTCTCGCCCAGGTATTTTTCACAAGGCTGGGGAAGTTCATCGAGGTAAGATCTCACGAAACACTCAGAAATATGATTCACTAATACTATGTATCTTAATATCTCATGTTTCCTGGTTATGTGTTTTGGGTTCGTATTTTTTTTTATTTATTCTTTTGTTTGTCTATTTTAGCCTCGACAAAGACAGATATCTATTTTTTGTATCCTATAGATAGTTTTTGTAGTACGAAATGTTGAAAATTAAGAACCTAGAAGAGTCAAATGAGAGACTTAAATATTTATCAGTCTTTTATTTATTATTATCTTTTTTTTTGGGGGGGGGCGTTTTATAATTCGGTGAGAAATGACAATTGCAAGGTATAATACTCTTGTTTGTGGAAATTCTATAAACTTTTACTTTCGGTGATATCATACATTAGAGGTGAGAAAGTTTGTGTTATTATTTTGCTTCTCGTCTTTCTGATTTTTACGTTAATAACTTTTTTCCTTATTGGATGACATAGAACTACATTCAACCAAGGTTCTCAATGAATGATATAAAAATAACATAAAAAATACATTAAAATAACCACTTAAAAGATTCCTCCCACACCAACTGCACTATCATACACAAAACACGTCACCACTTCCCACCCGACCTCTAATTACCTCTACCAGCAACACCTTCTCCACCACACGACCTCTAATCATCTCTACCACCCACACGACACAACATCACAACCTCCCATTCTTTCAACGGCCTCCAAGAAACTGAATTCACACACACACACTACATCCTTGACCACCGAAGGGTCAAGACGTACCTGGCGCTCCTCTCAGAGCAGCCAGGTCAACTGTTATGTTGGCCCATACCAACCCCCTCCCCTGAACCCTCCTCCCCACCGGAATATCAACATGTTCTGCCAGAAGTTACTATTTCATTTGGGAAAGGAATGGAACCAGTGTTAAACAGAGGTGAACAGTGGTGAACAGTGCTTAAGTCAGTGAGAACAATTCAACAGTAACAGTGGTACCCAAGTTGACCTTCACACAGTGAGGTCCCAGGTACCCAGTGATAACGTGAGACCCAACAGCCAGCGATGTGTTAATCCGTCTACGATAGGAAGGCCTGGGACCACACCTCACTCATAGAACACCATCTGTGAGGGAATTACTACACCACGTGAGGCCCCTCATAACACCATATGTGAAGGAGTTACTACACCACGTGAGGCCCCTCATAACACCACCTGTGAGGGAATTACTACACCACGTGGGGCCCTCATAACACACCATCTGTGAGTGCTAACACCACGTGAGGCCTCATAACACCATCTGTGAAATTACTACCACGTGAGGCCCTCTAGCACCATCCTGTGAAATTGCTACACCATGAGGCCCTCATAACACCATCTGTGGGGGAGTGCTACACCGCGTGAGGCCCTCATAACACCATCTGTGAGGGAACTACTACACCACGTGAGGTCCCTCCTAACACCATCTGGGAGGGAGTTACTACACTACGTTTTTGCTGTTCAACATCTACATTAATCTGAATGTTCACTGTATGTTCCTTTACCTTTCTCTAATGAAGGCTTTTGTTAAACCACCAATGTATGTAATAAGTCATTTATGCCCAATGTATATTTTCAGCCTTCAGGCTGCAGAACTTTTTCAATAAACCGTTAATTATTATTGTGTGTGTGTGTACACACACACACACACACACACACACACACACACACACACACACACACACACACACACACACACACACACACACACACACACACACACACACACACACACACACACACACACACACACACACACACACACACACACACACACACACACACACACACACACACACACACACACACACACACACACACACACACACACACACACACACACACACACACACACACACACACACACACACACACACACACACACACACACACACACACACACACACACACACACACACACACACACACACACACACACACACACACACACACACACACACACACACACACACACACACACACACACACACACACACACACACACACACACACACACACACACACACACACACACACACACACACACACACACACACACACACACACACACACACACACACACAATACACCAGATGTGTCAGCTCACGTACAGCCACCGAGGAACTCCACCAAGAGTGCCCTCGGGTATCCAGTTTCCAGGTTGCAGAACTCGGCACCGACGCACTGGCCGTAGCCGTTCCCCACCACTCCGTCTTCATTAGGAAAAGTCGCGTCGCAGCTGAAATCTGAGACTGTGAGAAATATCGTACCCCCAAAAGAGGTCAGGAGGCAGTTTCTTGCAGCGGGTTACAAATGGCTTCTCACTGGTGTCTCCTCCTCGTTTTCTTGGGTCCTCCCTGCAGACTCTGATAGCAGCACCAGGGAACAGCTGCTGCTCTTGCTGTTGCTGCAATTACGACCCCGGCGATGGCTACAAATATTCGCACGATGGACAAATTCCTGCAGGATATGTCATAACTGAGTGTTTCAGTCAGTAGCGAATGTTGGAGGATCATAAAGAATGCCAGACTCTGCCCCCAGAATTTAGATTGTATGTGTGTGTGTGTGTGTGTGTGTGTGTGTGTGTGTGTGTGTCTCAACCCCTAACCCTGTTCTTACATCAACACACACACATTAAAATTCCTAACCTAACCTACACTAATCCCAATATTTCCAACACTTACTACTTATTTGACAGCAGCTCCTACCAACAATATACTTTTCCATCGCACAAACACAAGGTTGATAACAAGAGCAGACCGTCATATCGCAATATATCCTCCAGCTCCCAGCAACAATATACAATAAAACCACAGCATATTTGAAGTGGTAAAAAAAAAAAACATACTTATCGCAGTATTAACAGCATATCTCACCATACTTTCTCGCTCCCAATAACAGCATACTTTTATATAGCATTATACATACGTACTCCAGCGTCGGCAGCAGCATACTTTCACACCTGCAGCAAACTCACAGCGGCTTTAACAGCATAAAAGAAACAATAATAACAGCAAACTATCAACACCCGCAGCATACTCCAGACTACACCCGCAGCATACTCCAGACTACACCCGCAGCATACTCCAGACTACACCCGCAGCATACTCCAGACTACACCCGCAGCATACTCCAGACTACACCCGCAGCAACATACAACAACAACACAGTTAACATCATAATACTCCTTAACGCCAGAACACCTTGAGCATATCTGGGCATCGCAACTTGGCCAGACCCCCACCACATTCAGGCAGGGTGATGGTGGTCGTGGAGATGATGGTAGTAGTGGTGGAGATGATGGTGGTGGTGGTGGTGGTGGTGGTGGTGGTGGTGGTGGTGGTGGTGGTGGAAGGCGCAGCACCAGCAGTAGCAATATGCATGAGGGGCCTCGGGACAAATTGAGCACCCCGCAAGCACCTAACTTCTTGCTCTTTGACCCCAAGTACATTTATCAGGTTGTAGTTCAAGGCCGATACATTTGTTAGTATAGCCTCACTGCACCGCCAGAGGCTCACTGCATCGGTTAAACCTCTAGACATCAAAAAATTTCAAGAAACTACAAAAAAAAAAAGCTCAGGACACCACCAAAAATCACAGGACACCACCAAAAAATCTCAGGATACCACCAAAAATCTCAGGACACCACCAAAAATCTCAGGACACCACCAAAAAATCTCAGGACACCACCAAAAATCTCAGGACACCACCAAAAAATCTCAGGACACCACCAAAAAATCTCAGGACACCACCAAAAAATCTCAGGACACCACCAAAAAACTCAGGACCCCACCAAAAAATCTCAAGACATCACCAAAACGCTCAGAACACCACCAGAAAGCTCAGGCCACGGGTAAAATAGCATTCAGAGTGACGGAAACTTTGGGGAATATGTTAGCGTATCAGGGTGGTAAGAGTGCTTCACGGCTCTTACCGGGTGCGTCTGCCTCTCCTGCATACCAATACGGCCGCCCACGACACGAAGACGCCAGACCCAATTTTCCATCTCCCATATGTGTGTGTGTGTGGGAGGGTGGAAGAGACTTGTGAAAGAGACGTAGGGGTATTTGTAAGCCCGGACCTACGGCCTAGAAAACAGTGCGTTAATGTTCGAAACAAGGCAAACAGAGTATTGGGTTTTATATCTAGAAGTGTAAGTAATAAGAGTGCAGAGGTCTTATTGCAACTATATCTTGCGCTAGTCAGGCCGCACCTCGATTATGCGGTTCAGTTCTGGTGCCCTTATTATACAATGGATATCAATTCACTAGAGTCGGTGCAGCGAAGAATGACGAAAATGATTCCGGGACTTAGAAAACTTCCATATCAGGATAGGTTAAAGAAACTAAACTTGCATTCCCTAGAAAGACGAAGAGTGCGGGGAGATATGATAGATGGAAGTATTTAAGTGGGTGAAAAGAATCAATAAAGGGGATATAGATAAAGTTCTTATAATATCCGAGCAGGATAGGACTCGGAGCAACGGATTTAAGTTGGATAAGTTTAGGTTTGGGAGGGAGATAGGAAGGAACTGGTTCACAAATAGGGTGGTGGACGAGTGGAACAAGCTTAGCAACTTTGTAGTAAGTGCTGGAATGCTGGAAAGTTTCAAAAGGAGGCTGGATAGATTCATGGATGATAGAGAGTGGTAGTAACTCTCGACAGGAGCTATGCACAGGCCAACCAGCCGATTGCAGACTCCTTATTTTCTTATGTTCTTATGATAGAGGGCATTGGTGGGGTGTGTCGGTAAGGGGGTGTGGGAGGTATTGGGTGTGTGGGGAGTGGGTAGGGGTGTGTAGGGAGTGGGTAGGGGTGGTGTGTGGGGGAGTGGGTAGGGTGTGTGGGAGTGGGTAGGGGTGTGTGGGGTGGGTAGGGGTGTGTGGGAGTGGGCCAGGATGTGTAGGGGGTGGGTAGGGGGTGTGTAGGGATGGGTGGGGTGTGTGGGGGTGGGTAGGGTGTGTAGGGATGGGTAGGGGTGTAGGGATGGGTGAGGGGTGTGTAGGGATGGGTAGGGATGGGTAGGGGTGTGTGGGGATGGGTAGGGTGTGTGGGGATGGGTAGGGGTGTGTAGGGTGTAGGTAGGGGATGAGTGTTGGTTGTATCATTTAATCAAAACCTCATTAGCATTCCCACGTAGACGTTCGTTCCTTCAATCCACGACTCAATAACATGATTTCAGTGATCCCGTGACACCCCCCCCCTACCCACCCTATTAATCACATGTAATCTCTCAGGTAACAGGGAAGTTTTAATGGAAGACAATAATCAATGAGGTAATTAAAAAACCCGCTGTTAATAATGTTCATAATGATAAACTATTGTCGATATTAGGTGATTTGAACTTATTTTTTTTGGTAGCGGGAAGGGAGAGGGCGGGCAGTGACGTAATAAGAGCTGGTATTATTAATTAAAATATAGCATCACGTGAGAGAGAGAGAGAGGAGTAATAACCAGTATGAGTGAGTGAGTGAGTGAGCGTCTCTCTCTCTCTCTCTGGCAGTTGACTCTTATCTCCCCACCACCCTCCTCCCCCTTTACATGTTTACAAATATTAACCACTTCTAAAATACTCCTAATAGCACCTCCTCTTCACCTACCCTCACACACCCACCCCCACACACACCCCCTCCACACACCCCTCCACACACGTACACCCCACAGCCCCCACAGCACACACTATTCTCCATAATGTAGGTCAACAACAATTCCTACAGTCTGGGTAATAAAAAAATAAAAAACATTCCCCACTGTACAAAATGTTTCGGTCTCTGTTATTTCACAAGAAGCCAAATTTATTCCAATGGCAATAAAGACCATCCGTTTCCCCCATATATACAGAAGGTACCATATATATAAAACAAATTACCATACTGGAACTCTCCCTTGGTCCGAAATTTCAAAGTTATGCCTCTCACATCTTGCGAGTCCGAGTTCTATCCCCGCTTGGGTTCAATATGAGAATCTTCTTGGCCTGTGTGTGACCCCCCTGCCGAATATTTCACGTTTTCTCCAGGTACTCTCTGACTTGCACCTGTACTGACACTTGACCCCTGGCAGATGGCTCTCACTGATTCAGGTCTCCACTTTGAATATAAGTAAACAAACATGGATCAGAATAACATCACTATACCCAAAGTTGTACTGATTTATAAATGGTAAATTAAAATTGTTCCTATTTATTTATTTTTTTAAGTTTGGATTTTATGCCCCTCAATATAACCAAGAGCAATACTCATCTGTTCCTGTATGTCTATGTCTGTCTGTCTATGTCTGGCCTTGTTAGCAGGAGCCAGCTTAGACCAATGATAACCTTAAGATTCATTAGACATATCCTTCTACCATCTTATCAAAAGTTTTCAAGCAGCTTAACTAATGTCTGTATGTTCCTAAGGTCTTTTAATACATATACTACGGCTATTGGTCACCATATATACGCAAAAAAAAGTATACCGTAAAAAGTATATAATTTTGTTACACTTTTCTTAAATATCTCTACGGCCACCTAACTAATGTTCTATAATTTCTTCTCATGTTTCTATAATTTCCATAATTTTCCAATGTATATATTAAACGATGAACCAACCTACTGATTAATATATTACAACTGTTATTATATCACAACCGCTGAATACAATACAATCGTTTGTTACACCAGAATTATAGTGATTTATTACAACCGTTTAATATAATAGAACTATTTTGACACGTTGAAACGGTTGATTATATTCCAATTAACCAAAATATATTACAACACACACACACACACACACACACACACACTCACACACACACCTCGATTCCTTGAGTGAGTGTGTGTGTATAATGCCTTGGGCTTTACACAATATATTCTAAAAAATAACATAAGAGAGAGAAATGTATTCAACTGAAGGCAGCAGGTGATTTATTCTGGCTCAGGGAGAAAAAAAAACGTAGATTTTTTTTTTAGATTGATAGTAAACTGACGGAATCTCTCTCTCTCTCTCTCTCTCTCTCTCTCTCTCTCTCTCTCTCTCTCTCACACACACACTCCTGAAGTACTGTGAGGGGTAGATAAATATGAGAGAGAGAGAGAGAGAGAGAGAGAGAGAGAGAGAGAGAGAGAGAGAGAGAGACTATTGACATCCTTTAGCCTCCCTTTCTTAACTCTCCTCTCCTCTCCTCTTCTTCCCCTCTCCTCTCCTCCCTCACTCCCCCTCTACCCTCCTCCCTCACTCCCATTCTCCCTCTCCTCCCTACCTCAGGTCCGTGTGGGTCTGCTTATCGCCACAAACAGACGAGGTGAAAGCTATAAGGGACGGCAAAGCGGAATCTGTCGACACACGCCCAGAAGATTGATTTGATTTTGATTTTGCCGCTTGCAGCGGCTACTTTATTGTGCACCCCACACTCATCCTGTGAGCGGTAGCGCAAAAGGATTACAGAGTAGGGTTTACAAAGGGTCATAATAATTAACCCCGGTTGTCAGGATATTATGGCACCGAAAGTTACACAGTATTTCATTTACATTATTTGTTTAGTTCTATACATAAAGGGTAACTTATTCACAAATGCGTGAGAACAGGCGTGTGAGGCAGTATGTCTGGCCTCACACTTTGTTATTCACATTTACGTGGGAGGTATTCAAGCACATTGCGTATTTGGTTCTGTACATGAGAACTGATATAGTTACTGAGTGCAAAAAAGTGGATACAATCTTAATATGTCGGCTATCTTGCCATTAGAGATGAAGTGTTGTGCCATTTCACACACAGTGTGCTTGGACCTGTCCCTAAAAGGTTCTATCTTCACACAGTCGAGGACGTAGTGTTCAAGTGTGTGGCCATATGTATGGCCACACACTTTACATTTAGTTTTGTTTACATCTGCTTGAGGAACATACTGCCAGAGGTACTTATATCCTAACCTTAATCTAGCGGTTACAACATCTTGTAATCTAGTGATCTTGTTACTTGCTCCATATACATGTTTCACTTGATACATCTCATCATGGTAAACTATGGATCGACTAGTGCCTGTTTGCACTTGTCTACTTGCGTCAAACTCATCAATAAGTTCTTTCCTAATTACAGTTTTAAGGGTTCTTTTTGACAGACCCAAATTGTATTCAACGGTGTCTTTGTTAGACGCGAGTTTGGCGAGGGCATCAACTCTGTCATGTTTTATGAGGCCTATGTGAGAGGGGATCCACAACAGTTTGACCCTGACACCCCGGTCAACAAGGCACGCATATTTGTGTCTGGCTTCAGAGACAAGATCGTGACAACCTGAGTCGAGGGTACCAAGGGCAAGTAGTGAGGATAGAGAGTCAGTGATGATGAGACTGTCAGTAACAGTGGTTTCAATGAATTTAATAGCTGTGAGTATGGCAACTAATTCAGTTTGTAGAGTGGATGCCCAGTTGTTAATTCTAACTCCTTTCTCAATTATATTACCGTCAGGTTGAGTCACAACAATAGCACTTCCAGCCCTCCCACAGGCGGTGTTTAGAGATCCATCAGTGTAGATGGTCTGTGTGATATTATCATCAGTCTGTAGAGTGTGTATGTGTTCAAGGGCTCTCAATTTGGCAGTGTGTTGGAGATAAATGCTTTGTATAATTAATTTTTTAGGCGGATACGTCGGTATTGTGATATCGAAGGGAACTGTCCGCCAGGGTGGCAGGAAGCGCTGTTGTGTCTCAACTTTGTACAGGTGGTCTAGTCCAAATATCTTCATATGTGTAGCTGTAGTTTGGATCCATTTAGACTCAGTAGTCCCATGGTTCATACATTCTAGCAATTTTAAGGAAACAATGTTATCAGGATCACCACGCAGAAGCCTCAGGGCTATCATGAGGTTGACTTCAATTATTCTATCTTTAACGCCCAGAAGAGAGGTGTAGTGGTGGTGGTGGTGGTACATAACAGTGGTAGAGCGGTAGTGGTGGTAATGGTGGTGGTAGTAATGGAGAGGTAGTGGTGGTAATGGTGGTGGTGATAAATAACAGTGTAGCAAGAATGGATAATAAATAACAAGGAATAACAGTAACAAGAACAAACAAACAAGAACACAAACAGCCCAACAAGATTACTTCAACCATCACATACGCATAACAAACACAAAATTCATTATAACACCCTTATCCTATATATAACACCATTATCCTATATATAACACCATTATCCTATATATAACACCATTACCCTATATATAACACCCTTATCCTATATATAACACCATTACCCTATATATAACACCATGACCCTATATATAACACCATTATCCTATAAATAACACCATTATCCTATATACAACACCATTATCCTATATATAACACCATTATCCTCTATATATAACACCATTACCCTATATACCTGTATATATGTGTGTGTTCAATACGCACTAATACAATGGCTGCTGTGTTAACCTCCACCTCAATTAATGAATCATAACAAAACGGGTTATTTCGTCAGTCATGTATCAAAATAACATAACAATTCGTCGGTGTTATAATGTATTACCTCGTTAACAACTATGCCACACACACACGCCCAGCTAGTACAGTAATTCATAGCGATAACAGTTTCGTTAACATTCGTAAATCGTGAAACATCATTACAGTTACGATTTCGTTATGGGAATTATTATACAAATCCAATACAAAGGTAATATCGTGGACAGATTATATTACTAATGTATATTTTACTTTAACAATTCCATTAATAAAATCATCACAAAAGTTGACAACAGTGACATTCTTGTAAACAATATATAAACATTTCTTTAACAAAAATATCCTTAACATAATCATAAAAATCCCTCAGTGTGATAATCCAGTTAACTATACACACAATAAGCATTCATAAACACAATAAAAACATCAACCACACGAGTTATATAAATCTAAGCACACTATTGCCTCTATCATATAAACCGTCATACCTTCAGTTACCTGTGATGCCAATTATAATAAAACGTCATAAACCGCACGAATGGTGGTCGTTAAATGTCAGTAGTGGTCGATAAAATGGTGATATACCTGAGCTGTGTTTTATTAGGGGGGAGGAGGAGGCATAATGGCGGGCAGGTAGGAACACATCTCAACTTGTTTGGTCTTTGTTCACTATTACCCCCTATATCGTGACTTGGGTTCAGGCAATAGAGGAGTCATCAGTGTCACTATTGTCCTGGTGCGTGTGTACGGTAACAGTTTTATGAATGGAGTCGATAGTACTACCTAGTTTGGTGAATGGGGGGTGGGGGGGGGGAAGTTTGTATGACGTTTGGTGAATGAAAGGAGATGTCGACGGTAATTTCGACTTATAATCAATGGGACAAGGAGTATTGTTTACGGTCCAAGATTAAACGGGAACTATCAATTGTACTGTTTTATTTGTGGACCGGTGTTTGCTATGCCTTGTGTTTGTTTACCTCTTGTGTTTCTGTAATGACTTGAGAATGTACACAAGAATTTTTTTTGGGGGGGGGAAATCTGAATCTGTGCATTACTGAATGAAATCCTTTATAAACACGGGTCGGGTCAGGTCGGGTATATACAAAAGGACAAAAATTATATACCAACATACACACTGACCGATTCAACACATACTCATTCACTCAACATACACACATACACTACACATACTACATATTCGCATTCTATTCACATTCATTTAATGTATAGTAACTCACTCCTACCAAACCATCCACTCCATTCAAAACACTAATTTTTCCCTTCCTCCTGCTCCTCACTCCTCCACTTACACCTACTCCCTCTCCTCCACCTACTCCCTCTCCTCCACCTACTCCTCCACCTTCTCGTCACCCCCCCCCCCCCCCCACCCACCCACACACACACACACACACACACAGAATCACTCCACCACTCTCTGTTTGTTTAATAAGCGGATGTCAACAGGGAAGTCAAAATCTGTTGACTCTCTTGAAGAAAGTTTCCCCAGGTTGTGAAAAGCGCAGGAAGTAAAGTTTGAGCCACGACATAACTCTTACACACACACAAGTGGCTAAGAACACCAAGTGCTCTTACCTGATATACGAAATGTTTGACTAAATGTCTATTAAAACATTTCACTACAACATATATTTGGTCTTATATCCACTAAACATTTAGCTATATTACCAACAAACGTTTCGTCCTATAATAAAAAAAAACGTTCCACTGTATAACAAACGTTCCACCCTATAACCATTAAACGTTCCACTATATAACCACCAAATGTTTTTCCTATAACCCCAAAACGTTCCATCATATAAACAAACGTTGGGACACACAAGTACCAATAAGCTATCAAGAAATGCATCAAAGAATTTATCACAAACACTATGGAAACACTGCAGCCAAACACGAAACCTTTTGTACCAATATGTCCCAAACACTAAATAAATATACCGTTTATATATTTTTTCCCCAAGACATATTGGTTTAATATAAAAAAAAATCCGTATAACTCAAACCTTAAAAATTAACAATAAAAATTAAATTATAAACAATTATCTAGTTTACCTAAATCTTCATGACACTTCAAATTAATTCAGGTCCCCCCCCCTTTAACTAATGTATTAAAGGCTTTTGGACAAGAACCCGAGACCAGTAATTAAAGTGTAACATATTTTCTAGGTACCATCAAATTAATATATATATCCAGGAATTAATTTTCCTAATTAATTTAATCTCAAAGTCTCTATTTAATCTTTAATAAGTTCCCAGTATAATAAATTTTGAATATCTTTTGTTTTACAGGATGAAATATTTACACAAACTTTAACTAATTTATTTCCCTCTAATTATTATCATCAAAGTCAGAGGAGAAGCCTCACTCTCTCCCTGACACAATATACACAACAAAGGCAACAGACAAATGGTTTATCATCGACCTTGACTGAGACATAAGCCAACAGGGTTTATCAGCTACATATAAGGACCTATAATATATAACGTAAGGTTCCAATGCAATCAAAACCACTCAGGTTACAATACGGACATCATTTGTGTACAGACACACAAACGGAGAGAGAATCACAAGACCACCCCCCCCCCTCACTCTGCAATAAACTAAGCACAATACCTCACCATGCAAAGCGTAAAGCGAACTACTTATATAGACCAGTAATTGGCACTATCTTGAATCAATAAGGTGACACTGATAAAGCTCTTTTGGTTGGCACTCGTGAATCAAGAAGACTCGTGTATCATGACTAAAAACTTCCCATAAGTACGAATCCTCACAGTGGAAGAACATAGTAGTAGTACCTTCCCTTCCTAACCCAACCTAAGCTAACCTAACCTAAGCTAAACCTAACCTAACCTTACACGTTTAAATTCATCTATACAGAATAACCTCACGAAAAATTATGTGTTGAACTTTCAAATATTTAATGGCCTCTTCCCTCTCCCACTTCAACGTGACAAACTACCACATCACGTCACACCAGCATCGCCATAAAGATAATAATTCTCCCCCTTTTACGTGTCACATAAATTTTCCCCGAACTTCAAAATATTCTGTAATGCGTTCCTTCCTCATCAGGTGACCGTGTGGGTCTGTGTTATGACTCCTTAAAAGACAGATAGACATACAGAGACAGCCAGATAGACAAACGCGCGCGCGCACACACACACTCTCATATCATCATAAATACAAACGCTTCAGGCAGTTCTTACACCATCAAGAGACCACATCGTCTGGAATAAATATAAACAGAATCCTTAATAACAATCAATACTGTATATATATAATGGAAGACCTTAACTAAACGCTCTATAACGCACCCCATTCACCGTCTCCAAACCGCACGATCATCCATTCCTTTATTAAATTATTATTATCACAAACTTCCTTTTATACAGAAGCCCTCCTCTTGGATTAAGCCCCCCATTCACGATCCAATACACCCCAATCACCGCCTCCACCAGGACCACCACCGCAATCCGCCCAGCTAATCATCACAATCATATTCAACCATCACATACACCCCCCTCCCTCTCCTGGATCAAGTGGTTCGCAAGACACGATTACATTTCAATTTCCACGGGAGCAATTGTGGCGAGCTACTTTGATGATGGGCGCCCCCCTCCCTTGTCTAGTGATGCGAGGCTTTCCAACCCACTGACTCAACATATTGCCTTCCTCACTGCCATCAAAGGCGGTAGGGTCGTTCACCAAGACTGATGCTGATGTTGCTGCCCCCGCCAGAGTCCACTGTACACGTCACCCCACCACAAGATATCCTCCCGCTATCAACAGTGACAAGACAGAAGAAGAACAGCAGCACAAAAGAGAGAGAGAGAGAGAGAGAGAGAGAGAGAGAGAGAGAGAGAGAGAGAGAGAGAGAGAGATAAACATATTCTCAAAGAGTTTGGGTTACTGTCATGTTCCGAAGATAAAAGGGAAAGAAAAACACTATGAATTTTCCCAAAAGCTTATCAGACTTTGACTATATTGTCTACAAGGAAGGTTATTGCTATTGTAAGATAACCCGAATAATAATAATAACAAAATAATAATTACCAATTACATTCTCAGGTACGGGATAAATTGGAGCAGAATGAAAGTACCAACCAATCGCAAGTCCAATTAGTTAGATGGATTTATGAGTGAAAAAACTTGGCCACCTAACTAGTACAAGTCCGTTAAAGCAGATGCTAAGGAAGAACTCCCACTTATCCCCAAGTCCGGGAAGTTCATAAGTGTCTAATAGGAGACCATTAAGTTTAAGTCCAGTGATATATACAGGACTTAAGACGATTGTAAATTAATAAAACGTCCAACAAACCGGACAGAGATATCAACAACTCATCCACAAACCCAATAAATATAATGACAACTCATCCACAAGTCCAATAAATCCGAGGTGAACCCCTGAGTGAACCGCAAGACAGTTCGTTACACCACCGATAAGAATTGTCTGTACAACCCCCCCAACCCATTTACCCAGACAAACTTACGATAAACTTTAATGCTGACTAACGATAGTAGCTTAAGAGCATACGACTTACGATAATTACGCAGAGCTATTACGTTACCTCAGGTGTATACTGATAATGATCCGCAGGTATTGCTTCCCATACAGGTAAATGTGTAAGTATAAATTAGAAGTATGTTAATAATACCTGTGGATACCCCTTTCTCTCTCCCTCACCTGTGAAAGAACAAAATAGGAATGTTAACTTAAGTTTCTAATATATCCACATAATTATAAATTAACATAAAACACAAAAAATAAACTCCAACTAATTTTAATTACATGATACTTTAATTTAGATTTTTTAGTAATTAATTAATATATAACCTGAAGAAGATCTTTCCCCCTCATTGTTGACAAAAAATAAATAGAAAAAGTATTAAGGAAAAACTGTATAGTGTTAACTGAGTCTCTTTCATTATTCACGTCAACGAAGAGAAAGTTTATATGTAAATACAGTTGAATAATGAAGAAAAAATAATAACTCTCTCTCCCCATCTCTCCCTTTCTAACTCATTAAGAAAAAGTATTGAGCCTTAGGAAAAACATACATACAGTATATATATAATGTATGTGTGTGTGTGTGTGTGTGTGTGTGTGTGTGTGTGTGTGTGTGTGTAATTCAAACAATAAAAGTGATAAACTAATCTTAATCTAATCTCAGGTCAGGTCAGGTCAGGTCAGGTCAGGAGGCATTTAACGAGGAATACAACCACCCATTTAATAGCCAGTGGTATCATTCAGGGATACTTGATTACAACACGTCAAGTACAGGGAATAATACGAGTCTATGTTAGGGAATTACTATTGTTCCTTTATATTAATCAATCAATGAGTTATTTTTTCCCCAGGTAGAATTCTGAAAGCTCTATAGTGTGTTGTTGCTGTTATGTATTTTTGCAGGTAGGATATATTGTGTTCGTGGGGTAAAGAGAATAGGGTGTAGAGGGAAGGAAGGGTGAGAGAACAAGGAGAAAGAGAAGAACAAGGAACAAGGGGATGACAAAGAGGAAGAGGAACAGGAGGAGAAAGATGGAGGCTCACACTCCTCGTTTTAACCCTCATCTCACACAAGGTACACACACACACACACACACACACAAGGTACACACGCGCACACACACGTCATGGAAGTCATCAAGAAAGGAAACTGGTGTAATATCTACTCAAGCGGGAGGAGGAAACTTCAACACGGGGAAACCAAAATCCTCTCTAAGTAAACGCAAAGTTGTGGCAAGGAAACGCGAGGTGGTGGTGGTGGTTGTTATTGACTTTGGAAAGAGACGTCAGCAACTAAGACTTACAAAAATATGTAAAATATTGAATTTATACCTTGCGAGACGATGAATATGCAGGCAGAAAGCAAATGGTAAGAATTATTATAAGCGAATTGAATCTAAAGAAAAATAAGCGGGTTGATTTTAACGTCAGCTACCCAACACCGGAGTAAACAAGAATGAGAATAAAATAAACAGAAAACATAATAAAGTATAAAAAAATTCCTTATTATTACGAATGAGACAAAATTTCCCCTCACCTAAAAACAACAACAATACCAAATGAAAAGTGAGATTACAGG
>NW_024723385.1:0-31100 GCF_018991925.1 Homarus americanus
CTCCAAGCTTTGTCAATAAATTTGTTAAATTTAAAAAAAAAACCTTCCTCCCTCCCGACCTTCCTCCACCACCATCACCAAATCCTCCCTCCCACCTTCCCTCCACCATCACCACGACTACGCCCTCCCTCCCTTTCTAGCCCTGTCCCTGGTGCCCGCGGGGTGGGCAGGTAAGCTCACTAAACTGCTAAACACTGACTATGTTGTTGTAGTTCAGGGTAATGAAAATTAACTGGGGGTTGGGGGGTCATATATCGCCTCAAGTGGTCCTCCTCCGCTTCCTTGCCACTTATGTAAAGTCATTTAGAGGCATTAAGGAGACAAGGGAAAAGATCGATATGAAGTACCTCAAACTTATTTGGATATTAATGAGCATAAGTTGGTTGTGGGTTTCAGAAGGCAGGCGTGGAGACGACGTTGTGCTCGTGTTCTGTCCTTTGTCTTGTGTATACGTCGTGGGTGTTTGTTTTGGGTAATTCAGAGAGTGATTAAGTTAGTGATATTGTAAGTAAGGCTATTTTGGTGCGAAAACGTCTACTCCCAATTAGGACTAGCTTTATATAATTCATCAAATCTACCACTTATCAGCTTCTTAACCGTTCGGGAGGTCAGTCTGTACTTTCTTTTTCTGTTGCGACTTTAATTGCCTGTAGTAAAGAGAACTTGTTATCATTCCATTATTATTATAATAAATATAAATTATGTTGTCGTCAGTCTATAATAGTTTCGGTAAACATGAAACTTGCAGCAAACGTAATACTAGCGAAGGATTTTAAGCAATATGGTCGTGATGTGTGTTGAGGTCTGTTCTAAAGAGAAGTGTGTCCTCAGGTCATGAGAAGTGCCCGTTCCACTTCGACTTAGAGTTGGATCACAAGCCGCCTACCAGGGAGGACATCATCCCAGAGCTGGCCGCCAGTTATCGCTCCCTTCTGAAGGATCTCGGTGAGGATCCAAATCGTGATGGGCTCCGTAAGACTCCCGTTAGAGCTGCTAAGGCCATGCTCTACTTCACCAAGGGCTACGACCAGACTATCGAAGGTGAGTGTCCCTAGAGCAACAATGAAGCTCGGTCATTCTCAAACTTCTCAGTTTTGTCTAAGAATATCTTAATTTTCTGTTTCTTCGACATCTTTGGAATAATCAAGTTGCAATATACAGGTATAATGATATAACTGGTCTCGTGTCGTATTATACTAAAATTAAGAAATAATAGTGATGCTATTTAACACTGTGACTACCTGCCTTGACGTGTGTGCCCTCTCCACCTTCCCTCCCTCCCCCCACCGTCAGATGTGATGAACGACGCTGTGTTCGACGAGGACCACGACGATCTGGTTATCGTGAAGGACATAGAGATGTTCTCCATTTGCGAGCATCATCTGGTCCCCTTCTGGGGTAAAGTGTCTGTCGGCTACCTCCCAAACAAAAAAGTGCTGGGCCTCTCCAAGGTAGCCAGGTAATATATTTGACGTCTTTTACCAGCAGACACACACACACACACACACTATACAGCATCTGTTAAGTTTGATAGATTGATAAACAAAGTCTGAAATTTCAAACGAATTAAATATCATATTTTATTTCATCATCCAACAAAAAGGACTAATTTCTTCTGCCGCTCTCATAAACTCGGCAGTAGTGAGTTCCCTGCAGATGGTAATAATCATAAAGGGAGTTAGGCGCGGGTAAGATCGTGTTGCGTCTCAGTTACAGAGCGTATTCGTTGTTGAGCGGTAGAAATTGGACAGTGATTACATAAGATCATCAAGATCGTCTTTGTTATGTGAAGTGTAAATCGATGTAGGAATTTTAACGCTAGACGCGATTGTATTTTTTAAAACTCAATCTCCACTTAGTTGGAGATACAGCCCATGTCAAGAGGCCTACAACCACAAAATCATTGCCATATGACAAAGCTCTTATTTTATTTTTTAACGGAGTTGTGGTCACGGCTGTGATAAATCAGTTCATAGTGTCATCAGTGACCGCGGAAGAGGTTGTAAATAACTTAAAGTGAATACAAATTGGGAAGCAAGCTGGAAAGGCACCACTGCCAGCAGAAACCAAGTCGTGTTATAGGTTCCACAGAGACTTTTAATTTTATATGGTTTGTGTGGTTTCTCATGGACTGAAACTATGCCTATAATACATCATTCACAGGGAGATACAGTGTACACAGTGATAGCACAAAGAGATATAGTCTTTGATAAGATATGGGAAAGAAAGTATAAGGAAATAATAGTTAAAATAAGAAATAAATAAAAAAAATCAACAGGCTTGGCTATCCTAAAAGGCATTCTATTACCGCCCCAAAATAAGTTTTAATTTCTTTTTCTGTGTTTCTAAAGGACTGAGTGGGCGTATAAAATCCGTTAATCATAGCAAAATGCAGTGTACATAGAGATAGCACATAAATACCGACAAATCGCTGAAGTGAACTAAAAAGAAACAGAAGAAGAACAGAAGAACACTCTAAAGGCAACAGGGGAGGTTAAAATCAACAGAGGGCAGCTAAGTACTGTTTTTTTTAAATAGGTATAGACCTATACACAGTCAGCACCCCCCCCCCTCCCCCCACAACAACAACAACCATGAAGGGTATGATATGTAATTACTGCAGGGGGGCAATGGATATAGATGATACAGGCCTGGCAAATGCAGTATTTAGGAAGATGAAAGTTTCCGTAAAGCAGAAGGTTGTTGCTGGTATTACCTTGACTGCATAGTCAATGTGAAAGAGGCGATTGCAAGCCATAGGGGAACGAGTTACCTAAGGACGAAAATAGATGAAGCTGGATCCTTGCTGGTTGCCAAACTAGAACAAGTTGGGAAAAAGATCCTTGATAAGACTGAGGAAGTAGTCGACAGAATGGAGGTGGTTGCTAAGAGGAGTTATGCTGAGGCCCTGTCAGGGCCACGGGAGGTGGCAGAGAGTAATGCAGGATCAGAACAGGCTCTACACCAGCTAGGGACTCTGAAGAAGTGTGTCGAAGAAATGACAATTAGCAGACGTACTGTTAGGGGAGAGGAAGAACAACGGGAACGTTTCCAGCGCAGTAACAATGTAATAGTTTATGAAGTCCCTTTAAGCCAGGCGAAGGGAACTGCGAGTAGGATAACACATGAGAAGATGCAGTTTAAGAATATTTGTACAGAGATTTTGAAGATGCCACCAACACCTCAAATGTGAGGAGGCTGGGACAAAAGCAGTGGGGTAAGCCTCCCCCCTCAGGACCCACACTAGTGAGTGAAGAGGAGAAATGGGAGGTTATGCGGCAGGCAAAAGACTTAGCAAGGAGCGAGGCATCTCGGAGTGTATTCATTCACCCAGATCGCACGTTAATACAGAGGGTACAGCACAAGAAGCTCCTGCAGGGCTTAAAGCAGAGGATGGAGGACTCGAGGAGGAAGTGGGACAGGTGTACATGGAGGGTAGAGGAAGCAAGTGTGCCGACACAGAGCCAGGGGGCAGTAGTGCACCCTCCACCCACTCTACCCGCCACCCGGGAGGTGACACCAGCTCCGCCTTCCAGCCGTAGAACTGTTGTACATGAACAGGAGACTCGACCCAGAGGAACGAGTTCGGTATTCCTGGATATGACTAATTTCCGAACCTTTCTCAAGAAACTTGCAAGAGGGGCGTGGTAATCTATGCTAGGCAAGACCTTAGAGCCAGCCAGGCGAGGGTACAGGGAGAGGAAGTTTTTGAAGAGTCCAAGTGGTGTAAAATTAAATTAAAGGGAGAGGACTTACTTATTGTCGGGTGTATCTACAGATCCCCAAACTGTGGCCCACTAAATCAAAGAAACTTAAGAGCCTAAATAGACAACGCAGTAATGCTCAACCCTAGCCACCTCCTTATCATGGGAGACATTAACTATGGCGACATAGACTGGAGAAACGAGTCCACCCCAAATGACTTGAATAACCCTGCTACTCTTTTTGTAGAAACTCTGAGATATAATTTTCTGTTCCAACATGTTACAGACCCGAAACATTACAGACGGGAGCAAACACCCAAGCCACTAGACTTCATCATAACAAACGAAGAGGGTATGGTGGCCAAACTGAAACACCTTGCCCCAGTTGGCACCAGTCACCATATAGTGTTGTCATTCAGATTTAACTGTTACCTAGTTCAAGATAAAGCCAGGCCAAAGTGCAAATATTACAAGGGAAATTACAACGGGATGAGGGAAGAGATGATGGGGTACCCACTGGCCTGACTCATTAAGACACAAGAACGCAGACACTACCCTGAATATCATAACTAGTAAAGTGACCCATTAGATCGAAAAATATATACCCAAGACCAAACCCAGTGCCACTAGGAATACGAAGGGATCCCTACACATCAACCATGCGGCGGTTTACAAAGTTATGAAGAAAATAAGAAATTCAAGACTTGGGTTGGGTCAAACGATGAGCATGACAGGAGGATGTATGCAAGAGCCAGAAACCAAGCAAAGACAGAGTGTAGAAGGGCTGAAAAGGAATTCCAGAGGCTGGTTGCAAGCGAGGTCTAGTCTAAGGCGATTTACCGCTATGCAAAGTCGAAATTAAAAACGCAAGTAGGAGTATCAGATCTGAGGCTTGAAGATGGTAGTTACGCAGATTCTGACCAGGATAAAGCTGAGTCATTGAACAGCTTCATTTCCTCGGTGTTCACAATAGAGGATGCGATTAACCTTCCTGCGTTTGAGGACAGACGGTTCGACGCAGCACAGACCCACATTGTGTTCACAGAAGAGGGTATTAGAAATAAACTGTTAAAGCTAAAGGTCCATAATATTCCCAGCCCTGACATGGTGCATCCCAAAGTGCTAAGAGAGTTGTGCATATGTGCAACGAGCTTGCCGAGCCCCTGAAGATCCTGTTTTGTAAATGCCTGGATTGCAAAGTGGCTTACGTAAGTCTTATCTTCAAGAAGGGCGATCGTCACTCCTGAAGCAGCTATAGAACCGTTGGGGCTGATAGCCATATATCAAGTACTTGACGGTAATATCAGAGATTGCCACCATTAGACATCACTACAACCGTCATAAAAGTTTACCAGCTGGTTTTTATATTTAATTTTCGCCGAGTACGGATGAGATTATATTTCTGGAACGGGGTGGTAATATGTTATTATATATTACGGCGAAAAAATCAAGCGGACGAGTGCGGAATTCAGAAATAATACCGGGATGAGGCTTATGACCGGAAGCAGTGTGTGGTTATAAATGGCACGAAATCATCATCTGTACCTGTCACAAGCTGGGTACCACAGGGCAGTGTATTAGGCCCACTGCTGTTTGTTTGTTTCATAAATGACATGCCTGACGTTGTACATTCCTTCATATAAATGTTTGTGGATGACGCCAAGTTATTTTGGGAAATCATGAACCAAGCAGACTGTGAAAAGCTGCAGAAGGATCTCTGTGAGCTCCAAGAATGGTCGAAGAAATGGCTGCTGAGATTCAATGTCACTAAGTGTAAGAGGATGCTCCTGGGGCGTACCAACGGTTAAGGAGGCGTATCATATGTCCCAACGGGATGAAGAAACTGCACTATTTGAGATTGAAAGTGAGAAGGACCTACCTGTAGGTGTGTATGTTGACAATGAGCTGAAGTTCTCGGGCCATTGCAAGAAGAAGGTAAATCAAGCAAATAAATTATTGGGTCTTATAAGAAGGTCGCTCAAATATCTAGACGGTCCGTCCCTCGTAACGATCTTCAAGAGTGAAGTGCTTCCCCATCTGGAGTACTGTCACCCTGTCTGGTCCCCGATATATGCCAGGGACTGTCAGTTTGTTGAAAATGTTCAAAGAAGGGCCACCAGACTGGTGCCTGCACTTCGGCACCTCAACTACTCTGAGAGGTTGGAGTGCCTGAATTTGCCTAGCTTATGCTACAGACGGGCAAGGAATGACCAAATTGAGGTGTAAAAGCATCTCAAGAGGCACTACTCAGTCGAGTGTCCATACTTGGAGCTGGCGGACGCTCGCCCCACAAGGGGTCACAGCTCAACATTGAAGAAGCCGCAGGTCCAGAAAACTGTGAGGGCAAACTTTTTCGGAGTGAGAGTTGTGAACTCTTGGAACAATTTACCAGAAAGGGTTGTGACGGCACCGAGTGTGAGCTTTTTCAAGACCAGGCGTGACCAACACCGGTGCATGCCCTGTACTTGCCAACAGTGCGTAACAGAGACGTGACCGATAGCCCAAGCGGCTAACGAGCCCATCTGTGCTGAAGAGGATAAAAGAAATAAAGAAAAAAATATCCACGCGGCCCAGCCAGGCTCAGCCAGGCCAGCCGTCCGCCAACCTGATAATGTTAAAGTAGTATCGTTGGTATGTTCCTAGAGTCCTGTGAGTGATTAAGAGTTGAGAATCTCAGGTACTGTATTGCTGGTGCTCGAGTGTGCCGTGTGTAAGCTTGTCATGTAGTGTGTTCTTTTAAATGTACAACCAGTAATGATGTAAGAAGCTAGTGTATCTAATTGGAATTGCCGATGAGTAAAGCCAAGGAGTTGATCCTTGAAGTTGTATGTTAATGACACCTTTAACCAAATTTAATTTCATATTAATACACCATTTTTAGAGTATGTTAGGAGTATCATTTTCCCTCAGTATCTACCTTTATTCTTGTCCATTGCTTGATACAAGAATTACAGTAACCCATGTGTCCTAACCCTCCCCATGCTATCAAAGGTCAGAGGTTATGAAGTAACTATATGAAATGAAATAACTAGACAGAACTAATGGAGAAAATGAATGAAGTAAGAAATTGAGAGAAAACGGGTTGAGAGATTTTAAAGTTAACAGCAACAACGGGCCCAATACACTGCTTGCGATCATGTAGAAAGTCATCTATCCACGGTAGGACATTTCCCTGAATCCTGTACCCTTCCAGTTTCATTTTCAGCCTTTTATGGGGTACACTGTCGAAAGCCTTGGCAAAATCTAGGTATATTGTCGATATTACCACCTTGTTCCAAAACATGGGTCCAAATATCTAGTACCTCGAGTAATTGTGTTAAACGGGAGCGCCCCGGCATAAAACCGTGTTGGCAATCCTTTACACGGTTGTTCTTACATTATACATTAAATACATATATTATATACAGTACAACAACACAAAAGCCTGATAGAAAATGGCAGCTCAGATAGCAAGTCTAGGTTGCGATGACCAACCACAAGGAACCAGGGATTACCATCAAACCACCACAACACCTCCAGCAGTAGTCCTTAATACAATTCGTTGTTCATGGGAAGCACAAAAGGCATGGTGGGGCTCCTGTAGACCCTGCTGCCATATGGCATCACAAAAATTTTGACCAAATCCCAGATTGCTGATTTGACTTTCTGCCTCATTTACACACAATTGCAGGGTCTCAATTGTTTCTTTTAATATTGACAACACAACATACATATATTATTTCCAACTTTTGATCTTTTTTTTTCATTTTTGTATTTCTTTTTGGTTCTTTATTATTATTATTATTATTATTATTATTATTATTATTATTATTATTATTATTATTATTATTATTATTATTATTATTACAGTGTTCTTCTTATTATTATTATTATCATTATTATTTTATTATTTCATTTTCAATTTTGTATTTTTTATTATAAATTCTATTTACTATGAATTATTATTATTATTATTACATTTCGTCCCCCAGGCCCCGATGTGGATCAGTGACCTGTGCCCTGGTGGGCTAATCCCTGTAAAAATAAATCTTGGTCTCATAGTAAGATGGGAAACTGGTCTCATAGTAGGATAGGAAACTGGTTCTGAAACTGTGCTCACTGGGGTCAAGTAGATTCGTGAAGCAGTTTCTTCTCCTGGTGTCCAGTTGGAGCAAGTGATGGTTATGGTGGTAGAGTGAGGAGGGGACATAGTCGTCACATCTCCCCCCCTCCCTTTAAGTTGGATCTTCATGAGGAAGAATCAGCTATGAAAATGAAGATTATATCCCAATGAGCGATGATAAGCAGGTTCTGGATAATGCGTCAGCTAACAAGTTATCCTTCCCTTTGATGTGCCTTATTGTGATGTCGTAGGGTTGCAGACTCAAGGACCAATGGAGGAAACGCTAGTTTTGAAAACTTGTTCGGATCCAAAAAAGTCAAGGGGATGTGATCCGTATAAAGCAGCAGGGGTCAAGTGCCATATAGATAGCACTCATACTTTTTTATTGCAGAGATGATACTGAGTAGTTCTTTTTCAATGGTACTGTATGCCAGTTGGTGTTTTTTTTAGTTTTTCAGAGTGATAGGCAAAAGGATGTAGTACCCCTTTATCATCCTCCTGCAGTAGAACGGCCCCTGTAGCATGGCCACTGCCGTCAGTTTGAGGGATGAAGGGAAGATCAAAGTTAGGGGACATCAGTACAGGATCACTGACCAGGAACTGCTTCAGTTGTTCAAAGAAGTCCTGGCAGACAGTAGTCCAGCGGAAGGAGACTTTCTCTCACTGATGAGATGGGTCAAAGGCGCGGCGACAGCAGCAAAGTTAGGGTAGTAGTGACGGTAAAACCCCACCATGCACAGGAAACACATGAGAGCCTTCCGAGTTGTAGGGGCAGGGTACTTTAGGATGGCTTCGATGTTGGCCTTCTTTGGTCGTACATGGCCCTGGCCGACCACATGTCCTAGGTAGGTCACAGTAGCTCTGCAGAAGGTGGTCTTGGCCAGGTTGATGGTCAGGTGCGAATTCTCCAACCTCTGCAGGACGGACGACAGCTGTACTAGATGGTGGTACTGAGTCTCTCAAAGGACCAGAATGTCATCCAAGTACATAAGAACATCTTCGAGGTCTAGCAAGAGGTAATTCATAAGTCTTTGGAAGGTGGCTGGACTATTCCTCGTCCCAAAAGACATAGCTAAACACTGATAGAGGCCAAAAGGAGTTATAAATGCCAAGATTGACTGATCTTTTCAGAGAGTCTTACTTGATAGTAACCTTTAAGTAAGTCTAGTTTTGAAATGGTTTTGATTGACCAACTGAATCAATTAAATCATTTATTCTTGGTATGGGATGGGAATCTGGAACTGTCACTGAGTTAACTCGGCAGTAGTCGGTGTATTGGCGTAGTTTGCCACCTTCCTTGGGCACAAGAAGGCAAGGAGAAGCCCGGGGGGAGCTGCTTGGAACTGCCAGGCCATTCTTCAACAAGTAGTCCACCTCGTCTCTCATCTGCTGCCGTTTCTTCGGATGGAGTCTGAGATTTTTCTGTGGAAACCAAATTCTTATTTAAACATCCATTTCGTGTAAAAGGCTATCAGTTGCATTGGGGTGCGTACATCTTTGAGTTGGTTTGGGGTAAGATATCCTGAGTACGCCGCTAGGTTGTTTATAATTTCAGAGTTTACCATACCACTCCATGGAGTCGTTGGGTCTTTAGTATTGTTAAGACCGTGTCGTATTTTTCTATTTTTTTATATAACATGCTTCCATGTTGTTCCATATTATTCCTGTAATGATGTGTTATATTTACTATTATATAATCTAGTCACCTTACCCTGTGCTGTTAAGGTTTTAACTGTTATTATTTGTTCAAGCCCATCTTATTTCTTCATTTAGTATTGTAACAAGCATTCTTTGTTTCTCTAACGACCATCTGCATCGTTAAACGACCCATGTTTCACGGGCTGGTCGCATTGGCGGGAAACGACCCTATATATAGTACTCCACCTGTAGACAGAGTTCAGTCCAGTCCTCTTGTCCTTCAGTTCACATTGTTTTGAGTGACACTTGTCACCTGTTACTTATACTTCATTTTATTTCTGTGTTGTTCCTGTGGCCACCAATGTGGTATATCTATGTAAGTATCTATTTATGTCTCATATGTGTCCATCAGTGCTTGCTTAGTTACATTTAAGAAATTCAGTGTTGTTTCACGTTAGTTAATTTCAGTGTTAGTTATTTTATATGTTTATGTAGTGTTAACGTAACCCAATGCTTTATTTTTCTTTTGATGTTTCTATGTTTAGTATCATTTCTGTCTTAAAGGTTTCGATAGTGAATCAATTTGTTGTGACAGCCTACGAGGCTCTTTATTGTGTTAATATTAAATTTGATTAAATTCTTAAAGGTTTACTTTATTTATTTTTATTCCCTTTTAATTTACTTCACTTTTTTTGTTTGGTTACACCTAGAACCTGGTTATTAAAGTAAATTAAGAGACGGCGTAAAAGTATCTACAGCTGGTATAATGTTACAGGGTAATTTCGGGGATTCCTCGGCAGGTTCTCTACTTAGATAAGATTTGAGTAGATTTATATGGGTAAGCTGGGTGACCTTCCTACGTTCTGGGATCGAAATTGTACAGTTAACTTTATTAATTTTCTTCTGCATTGCGTAGGGGCCATGGAACTTTGCTGACTTGGGAGAACCAGGAATAGGGAAATAGGCTAGGACTCTCTAATCTTGGCATGTTTGTCATAGTGATGTTTCATCTAAGTCTGAAACGTTAACAGGTTCTCTTTTTCGAATTTGCTTACTCTACTCAAGGTGTTTTGAAGTCTTTAAGGTAATCTGACACTATGGTAGTATGGTCAGAAGTAGGATTAAGCCAACTCTCTTTGACTAGTTTTAAAGGCCCCCTAACCTTCCTACCAAACAGCATCTCAAAAGTTGAGTGGCCAAGAGAATCCATAGGGGTGTCATGGTCACATTGACTGCTGGTCTGTTTTAAACATGTTGATTCTTATTATACTTCACGTCCGCAAAACATCCCTAGGAAGAAACGCGTTTTTCACCAAGGATCCCTCTCCGTAAGCCCCGCCTTTTGTACTCAGTTGTCAATAAGTATATTCCACTTTCTACTGGCAAGCTCAATCTTGAATTAGTTTATGTAAATCAACTTAAGTAATTCGTCAGGCCGTGTCAACTGAGGGTCATCTTTGAATGTGTAACAGTGGGTTTGTATGTAATTTTTGTCATTGCGTGAGTAGCCACATCGCCATCTGCAACCCAGGAGGAGATGCCTCGCGCAGCACATCTCCGTGCAGCAAAAGTGCAAAAGTCGTCATTCAGTTTGACTTAGTCAATTTTGTGAGTGTCAGTGTTCATAAACCAGCGCTGGTAACCAAACATGGTGTGGAAAGTTCAATGCTCGCTGTGATTGAGTCATCACCATGCTTCCCATAACGCTCTCCAACTTTGTCTCAGATCCAGCGTGTGGGTTATTTGAACTCCCCACTGGCTGCCCGGGGTCGGTGGATACCTAACAGTTAGCTGTAATGGACGATGTCGCCGATTCGGCAGGATTAATTTGCTCCATGCATCGTGGGGGCTAGACCCCAGACTCTCGCCACGTGTTCGACTACCACGGATCGTAACATCAGTCATCAGTTGTTGAGTGTTCTACCCTGGGACACTCCTGGAAGTTATTTGGTCTACAGTGTTTGTTGTATTTGATTGGGAATAATTATCTGGAATATAATTATCCCATGTTGGGAAGTGAACTCAGGTAAACTTGTTTGTATCAGTAATAACATGTGTGTTGTGAGTGCATCTCATATGTACTAACAACAATGCTGTGAAGGTATCATATGTGAGTTTGTCTTAACTGTTAATGTAAGGTACCACCAGCAGTGTTGTAAGAAGTAGTAAGAGTACAGTATATGAGTGAATTGCAGTTGAGTAAAGCCAAGGGTTGAACTTTATAGTTGTATGTTATTGACATCTTTTTCCTTACTTTGATTTCATATTAATGCATGTGTTCTGGGTATCAAGTTCTATCTACAGGAGCGAACACAAACACCTGTAGAGTTGTCGTAGGTTCTATTTCCTGGATAAACAGATACACAAGGGAGGTGGCGCTCCTTACTCTGTCTGGGGGTCAACTAGCCTTTTAGGCGACATATGGCAAGTGATACATTAGCAGCTTCCATATGTCGCCAGGCACATTAATTAAGTGTGTGGGACATGGTAAATACATTGCCACACGCTGCTAGCTAGGCTGAATAAATAATGTATATAAATGGAGCACATACATAATATACATACAGCATACATAATATACATACAGCATACATAATATACATACAGCATACATAATATACATACACATATATATCCCATGATCCTCAGTATGCTGCTGATTTGCCAGACCTTTTAGAGCCATATCACCTCGAAGGCAGAAAGCGTCTCATGTAGCGGCAAATCCCATGGGGCCACGGCAATAACTGTAACGTCCATGCAGGGTGATGAAAGTTGTAAGTGGTCGATCTTCTTCGGCAAGCTCTATCTGCCAATTATCCACACAGGGCGTCCATCGTCGTGAAGAAGCGCGCCTTCGGGTTCACACTGCGTATAGCTGCAAAGGGCGTGGGAAAAGGGTGCGCAGGACGAGACACCTGGCTGTTGAGCTTGGAGAGGTCAGTGGTGATCCGAACACCACCTTTGGGTTTTGCGACGACTACCATAGGGTGACACCATGGAGACGGGTCATCACCGGCTGGTGCAATAATTTCTTGGGCGACCATGGAGTCCAGCTCGTTTTTGACCGCCTCGCGGAAGGCCAGGGGAACCAGTCGAGGGGTGTAGATAGCGAAGGGCTTCGCATCGTCCCTCAAGTGGATCCTCATGGGGGGGCCTACCATCTTCTTGAGAGGCTTGGATTCCAGAGCGGACTTGGTCACCAGAACGTCGCTGAATTCCTTCAGGAAGTACTTCCGAGCATCCGAAGGAGAGGCGTCACTGGCAAGAGGTAAGGGTAGGGCGACAGCAGGGTAGTTGCTGCTCCCTTCGTGCACCCTGTTGGCGTGTTTTAACTCAAGAATAGGTTTGGGGAAGCCCTGGGAGATGATGGCCAACTTTTGACAATGTCTGTAGGACAGCAAAGGAGTCGGGACACCGTTATGCACATCAATCCAGGCTTGACACGACCTGTTGCCAAAGGTGACCTGTGCTTGGAGTGAACCTAGGGCTGGGGTCATCTGTGAACCATCTGCCGTGAAGCCGAGATCCTTGGGTGGCGGTCCTAAATCACTTGGAGAGAGCCCAAAGCATTGCAAATGCTGGGGACCGATGACTGTAGCATCAGCGCCGGTGTCGGGCAACATCTGAAGACGGGATGACACACTGCCATAGGTCACGATGACGCTGATGTGCTGGGGAACATTGGTCCTGGGATGCGAAGGGGAGCACACCTTCCTAATATGGCTCGAGCGTTGTCCAGGGTCGTCATGCTTCTGATTGGAAGACTGTAGGCGGCCCTCACTGGTGGAAGGGCGCTGAAGCTTCCGCCGACGCTGTCCCTTGGGTTTGTTGGTAGGGCAACACTTGTCGTAGTGGCCCAGACGACTGCACACATTGCACTGGACGCGTTTGGCTGGGCACCGTACTGTGAGTGACCAGTGGCCCTTACGGTCACAACTGTTGCAGGTAGACTCAGCAGCTGGACACACCTGTGTTCCGTGCTGCTTACCACAGTTGTTACAAAAGGAGCCAGGCGTGGGCATGGTGGGCGAAGGCGTTGGAGTAGACTTCTTGTCCTTCTTGTACCGGGACACAGCGCGTACAGCTGTAGGGGGAGCTCGGATGGCACAGGTGGCACACCTGGCAGCCTCATAGGAGCGACATATCGTCAACACATCCTTAAGAGAAGAGGAAGAGTCAAGGGAGGTGAGGCGTTGGACAAGCTCCTCGTCCTTAACACCCATCAGGATCACCTGCTTCAACTGGGTCTCCTCGCACTGCTGGTGGTTACCTGGGCATATATCTACCTCTTCCGAGGCTCTCTTGAGTCGTACATAAAAGGCATCAAAAGTCTGCCCTCCATCTGTCTACAGCTAAACAATTCCCTCCTGCGTAGAGCTTCATTCCGCTGCCCTTTGATGTGCCGTTGTAGAATATCCAGTACCTCCTCTACAGATAACGAAGAGGTCGGAGGTACCTGCAACGTATGTTCCAAGACACGCTGAGTTTCCAAGGACAAGCACATATGCAGCTGAATAAGTTGTTTAGGCTGTGACAAACTCTGGAGATCCACCATTGTAGCATAATCAGTCCACCGTCGCCGCCATTCACGAAAAGTCTGGAAATTCACATCAGGCTTCAAGATGGGCTGTGTTTGAGCAGCCGCTTTAGGTGGGGCATGAAGGAAGCATTGATGAGGTATCTGAACCAGTCAGTACCGAGGCAGTGTTAGAGCCAGGGGCTTGGTTAACAGTGAGGCGAGATATCAAAGCTTCAAACCGTGCACTGTCTTCCAATCTCCGTTGGTGGTCTCTCTCTGCCTCTGCTTGCCTTCTTTCTTCGTCCTCCACACGTCTTTTAGCAAAGTCGTGACACCTTTCATCCCTCATAAACTTCATTAAAGCAATTATCTCTGAAGACAACGCAGAAGATCGAGGTGAAGGGCTACGCCATGTGGTGGGAGGAACTGGAGCGTCCTGTTCAGCCTGGTCATCCATCTATGCCGAGCTGTCATCCGACTGACTCATTCAGGCGTTGGCTCCACGACTGCGTAAGGCACGAGACATAATTACTTCATCTGTGTACTGTATCTTAAATCAGTGTTGACGGGTCAGCCCGTCGTATCAACAAGATCTGAGACAAAAAATTAATTAAATGCACAGATAAGTAGATTATATATATAAAATATATATAAAGGAATGGCCGCAGTCAGTGTGTTCGTACGTGTGTGTGTGTGTGTGCAGCCCTCGGGCAGTATCTCGCTGTGAGGGGGTGGAGGGGGCGACTCGCAGTCAGTCGGCAGTTACCCTCTGGACGCGGTCAGAGGAGGGTGCACTGAACTCTACTCCTCACACATGCCCTGAACATGCCTTACACCTTGGGAATCCTTTAGAACAAGGTCACACAGTTATGGCACTAAACACTTCACAGGAAATCACTGTCACTGACACTACTCAAAGTTGCTATAAATTCTTTGAAGAGACGGCCATTAGCGGTGGTTGACACAGAGCAGGGGTCCATAAGCCGGTCTTGCCACAAACTTTACACTTCACTTGTATAATGATCCAGTTAAATGACACACTGAGCCATGCATGTGTTCTGGGTATCAAGTTCTATCTACAGGAGCGAACACAAACACCTGTAGAGTTTTCGTAGGTTTTATTTCCTGGATAAACAGATACACAAGGGAGGTGGCGCTCCTTACTCTGTCTGGGGGTCAACTAGCCTTTTAGGCGACATATGGCAAGTGATACATTAGCAGCTTCCATATGTCGCCAGGCACATTAATTAAGCGTGTGGGACATGGTAAATACATTGCCACACGCTGAATAAATAATGTATATAAATGGAGCACATACATAATATACATACAATTAATAAACCATTTCTTAGAGCAGTGGTTCTCAACCTTGTTTGCCCCATGCACCCTTTTCACCATATGTCAGAATGTCATTCCCCCTCCTTTCCAAGATTGTCTGCCTCAAAAAGTGCATTCCAAATAATATGCATATAATACTGAAAATCCTTTATTTTTTCCATATTAGTACATATACATTTACAATTTTACATGGATTATTTTTATAGTGGAGTTTTACAAATTAAATGCCAATTGAAAATGTTGATGGATTTATAAAACTTGAATAAAAGTAAAATAGGTTTTTTTTTATTTATAATGAATTACTTAACAGACCAAACTGAAGCATAATGCAATAAACAAAAGTTCAATAGAATACCAGGATATTGTAAATTTGTAATTAATTTTATTCAGATGAAGATTACAGTCAATGAGAAACCTGTGATTGTTTTTTCTTCGCCAATTCTGGGATACGCGGAGGAGTGCTTGAAAGGGCACAACGCAGATCATTTTCTACCTCTAATCTACTACGTTGCTTCGTTTTAATTTGCAACAGAGTTGAAAAGCCTGACTCACAAAGATATGTCGACACAAACGGAAGCAATGCACGGATAGCTCTTTCTGCCACTTTTGGGTAGGAGTCGCACATCAAGGGCCAAAATTCTGTGATTGATTTCTCATCGAACATATCTCTTGCTCCCGAATCAGTTCCCCCCCCCCCCTGTAAACCTGAATTCCCCCCCTGGGGGGAATTCCCCCCTGGTTGAGAGCCCCTGTCTTAGAGTATATTAGGGGTATTCATCATAGTCGTGGTTGTTATAATCATGGTCGTGGTTATTATAATCATGGTCATAATTATTATAATCATAGTCGTGGTTGTTATAATCATGGTTGTGGTTGTTATAATCATGGTCGTGGTTGTTATAATCATGGTCGTGGTTGTTATAATCATGGTTGTGATTGTTATAATCATAGTCGTGGTTGTTATAATCATGGTTGTGGTTGTTATAATCATAGTCGTGGTTGTTATAATCATGGTTGTGGTTGTTATAATCATAGTCGTGGTTATTATAATCATAGTCGTGATTGTTATAATCATAGTCGTGGTTGTTATAATCATGGTTGTGATTGTTATAATCATAGTCGTGGTTGTTATAATCATGGTTGTGGTTGTTATAATCATAGTCGTGGTTATTATAATCATGGTCGTGATTGTTATAATCATGGTTGTGGTTGTTATAATCATGGTCATTGGTTTATTCCATAATAATGAATTAAGTAGTTGTTATAATCATAGTCGTGGTTGTTATAATCATAGTCGTGATTGTTATAATCATAGTCGTGGTTGTTGCATAATCATGGTTTGTGGTTGTTATATCTGGTCATTGGTTATTATAATGTGGTCATTGTTGTTATAATCATAGTTTGTGGTTGTTATGTCATGAATGCGTGGTTGTTATAATCGCGTTATTGGTTGTTATAATAATGATCGTGGTTGTTATAATCATGGTCTGGTGGTTATTATAATCATGGCCGTGATTATTATATCATAATTATTTATTTATAATCATAGTCGTGGTTATGATCATTGTCGTCGTTGTTATAATCATGTTTGTGGTTGTTATAATCACGGTCGTGGTTGTTATAATCATGTTGTTGGTTGTTAAAATCATATTTGTGGTTGTTATAATCACGTTAATGGAAGTTATAATCATGGTCGTGGTTGTTATACTCATAGTCGTGGTTATTATAATCATAGTTTGTGATTGTTATAATCATGATTAAATTGATTTGTTATAATCATGGTCTTAGTTGTTATAATCATGAGATTAAGTGAATTTGTTATAATCATGGTCAAATGATTCGTGCTTGTTATAATCATAGTCGTGGTTGTTATAATCATGGTCGTGGTTGTTATAATAATGGTCTTAGTTGTTATAATCATAGTCGTGATTATAATCATGGTCATGGTTGCTATAATCATAGTCGTGGTTGTTATAATCATGGTCGTGGTTGTTATAATTATCGTCGTGGTTGTTATAATCATAGTCGTGATTGTTATAATTTTTGTCGTGGTTGTTATAATCATGGTCGTTGTTGTTTTATTCATGGTCGTGCTTGTTGTAATCATAGTCGTGGTAGTTATAATCATGGTCGCGGTTTTTATAATCATGAATAGTGGTGTTTATAATCATGGTCGTTGTTGTTATGATCGCAGTGTGGTTGTTATGATCCTTAGTCGTGGTGTTATAATCATGGTCGTGGTTGTTATAATCATGGTCGTGGTTGTTATAATCATAGTCGTGGATTTGTTATAATCATAGTCGTGGTTGTTATAATCATGGTCGTGGTTGTTATAATCATGGTCGTGGTTGTTATAATTATAGTCGTGGTTGTTATAATCATAGTCGTGGTTGTTATAATCAGAGTCATGAGTTATAATCATAGTCGTTGTTTTTATAATCATGGTCGTGGTTGTTATAATCATAGTCGTGGTTGTTATTCATGGTCGTGGTTGTTATAATCATGGTCGTGGTTGTTATAATTATAGTCGTGGTTGTTATGATCATAGTCCTAGGTGTTATAATCATAGTTGTGGTTGTTATAATCATGGTCGTGGTTGTTAAAATCATGGTCCTGGTTGTTATAATCATGGCCCTGGTTATTAGGTACTGTAAGTATCTAGTATACTATAGGAAGGAATAGAATAAGGGTTAGAATAATTAGTTAAAGAAATATTCGCCATAAAGAGAGGTTAAAATCATAAAAAAAATATTATGAATCACCGATGATCATTGCGAGATAAATTATATTATGAAGAGAAGTGACCTTGATTCTGGTTAAATTAATCACCATCTGCTTAAGTCATCACCTGTGTTAAGACATCATAGTCATAATCTACGTTAGTCAGTTTTAGGCCCATTTCACATGACTGACCGACCATCGATGTTCTTTCCGCCTGAGGGTGGTGGTTTTCAATGCGTCTTATTATTTACGCTGGTGGATGGAAGACCAGCTACCTTCACTAACGCATCTATGGTCAATTTGGTGTTATTCTTCTTTATAAATGCCTTCTAATCTGTCTCAAGTCTAACCGTTCTTTCTATTGCCATCCCAACTGTCTGTTCGTGGTATTTGACTATGAGCCCGTCTGTACTCTTTGTGTCGTCAAATCTGTCTGTCTTATCCGTTGTTGGCGTGTGTCTACCTGTTTGTCTAATGTGAACCAGTCAGTCAGCTGTCTGTATGTCTGTCTGTCATGTTAGTTGCCATATTGTCTATTTGTGCATGAATGAATCTGTCTATTTTTGTCAACCTCCTGTCTGTTTCACTGTCTAGTTTCACACTGTGTAGTCATGTCTGTCTGTCTGTATGTATGTATGTGTCTGTTATCTTTGTCTTTCATAAGTCTGTCTATCTGTCTGTCTTTCTGTGTGTCCTTGAATCTGTTTGTATTATGTCTTTTGTTTGTCCGCTTCTCTCTCTCTCTCTCTCCATTTTTATCCGTACTATCTCAATCTTTATTTATATATCTCTCTCTCCATTACACTACTCATCATATTTAGCACTTTTTCTTCCTTATTAAATTTTAATATGGTTTTCTGGGAACTTTAAAAAACACATCCCTCCATTCATACCTCCACCTCTCACTATCCCTCTCTGCCATTTCCTTTCCTCTCTCGCCTCTTAAGGATAATAATGTATCTTCTCCTTCTCTTCTCCCTTTCTATCTTCTCCATGCATTGATGTTATTATTTATTTATCTCTTCTCCTTTTCCATGTACTGTACAGTCAGCCACAGGAATAAGTATACAGTACACTGTTGTCTCGTAAGGTCCGAAAATGCTCTGGTAACGTTGAAACTGCACATCCAGATGCATGATGAAACTCAGCTCCACCCCACCTGTTATCTCTAACTATTTTCTGTTTCCTCTTTTGTTTTTCTTCTATTTACTCATCTTCCTTCCTTTACTAATCCAAACAACATTAAAAAAAAAAGTAGGCTAAGAGAAAAAGTGGGGGGAGGAGGTGGGAGCCGTACGATAACTGCAATCGTCCGGCCGGCAGACAGCGTACAGCGACATCTTTTGCCAGGGTAAATAAAATCGTTAATTAATGTCTTCCTAAAGAAACCATCGACATGAGACCAGGTTTTTTTCACTCTACGAATTTTTTGCGTTTTTGCCACCAAGTTTGATGAAAAACGATTGTGCCGTTTCGGCTGCCCAGAACAGATACACGCACGGCTAGTCCTATAGTATATTAGTCAAGTGATCGTGGGCCCTTCGTGCCCAGTTCGCTATATAGTTCGACAAAACAGTAATGGAGGGAATATTTGGAGAAATGCGCTCATGCCTGTATTTAACGTCGGTGCACTAGCAATGAACACTTGTTAATAAATCGGTTTCCTGCAAACAGCAGTCAAACAGTAATAAGAATACACAACAACATGTAAATATTTTATTTTTTCTGTAGATATATCGGTCTTATACAAATGATTTCCTATAGCATAATAGAGATTAGATAATCATAGTCGTGGTTGTTATAATCATGGTCGTGGTTGTTATAATCATGGTCGTGGTTGTTATAATCATGGTTGTGGTTGTTATAATCATGGTTGTGGTTGTTATAATCATGGTCGTGGTTGTTATAATCATAGTCGTGGTTGTTATAATCATGGTCGTGTTTGTTATAATCATAGTCGTGGTTGTTATAATCATGGTCGTGGTTATGATCATGGTCGTGGTTGTTATAATCATGGTCGTGGTCGTGATACTTACAGTATCTAATATACTATAGGAAGGAATAGAATAAAGGTTAGAATAATTGGTTAGAGAAATATTCGCCATAAGGAGAGAAATAAGTACACACTGTAAGGTCCGAAAATGCTCTGGTAAAGTTGAAATTGCGCATCCAGACGAATGATGAAACTCAGCTTCCCCCCCCCCACCTGTTATCTCTAATTATTGTCTGTTTTCCCTTCTTTCTTCTATTTACTCATGTTCCTTCCTTTAATCGAAATAACATTAAAAAAAAGTAGGCTAAGAGAAAAAGTGGGGGTAGGAGGAGGGAGCCGTACGATAACTGCAATCGTCCGGCAGGCTGACAGCGTACAGCGACATCTGTTGCCAGCGTAAATAAAATCGTTAATAAATGCGTTCCTATAGAAACCATCGACATGGGACCAGGTTTGTTCCACTCTACGAATTTTTTGCGATTTTTCCACCAAGTTTGATGAAAAACGATTGTGCCGTTTCGGCTGGCCAGAACGACAGAGACAAGGCTAGTCTTATAGTATATTAGACAAAAGATCTTGGGCCCTTAGTGCCCGGTGGCGAGTCCGGTGGTACAGTTTACCGAGGCGTGAAAGTTCGAACGCTCGTGCTTGGCTAGTGCACAACAGCCGTCCAGCTGACAGCGTACAGCCACATCGTTTTCCAGATGGTCGTAGCAGTTATAATCATGGTCGTGGTTGTTATAATCATGGTCGTGGTTGTTATAATCATGGTCGTGGTTATGATCATGGTCGTGGTTGTTATAATCATAGTCGTGGTTGTTATAATCATCTTTGTGGTTGTTATAATCATGGTTGTGGCTGTTATAATCATGGCCGTGGTTGTTATAATCATGGTCATAGTAGTTATGATCATGGTAAAGGTCTCTTTTCTGCTGACAGACTGTCTTTCTCCATAGTACCTCATCCTTCATGCCTGGAAGTCTGCTCTATCTATTCTTGTCTGATTAGGTCTCTCTCTCTCTCTCTCTCTCTCTCTCTCTCTCTCTCTCTCTCTCTCTCTCTCTCTCTATATATATATATATATATATATATATATATATATATATATATATATATATATATATATATATGGAGAGACCTAATCAGACAAGAATAGATAGAGCAGACTTCCAGGCATGAAGGATGAGGTACTATGGAGAAAGACAGTCTGTCAGCAGAAAAGAGACCTTTACCTTTGACCTGTGTGACTACCGCCCATGACCCCGCTTGGACTTCCCCAACCTCAGTTAATTCCTAAGTGACCCACTGCCACATAGCAGTTAACCCATCAAAGATATCGCGCCGAACTTGTGTGTGAAGATTATTTTTTTAATAAATATTGCTGCATCTATCTTGGTTCGGTCCGCGGGTTGCCCATGCCTGTTATAATACATTGCAGGGCTTCAACAGCAAAGGTGTTCAGCGTGTAGTAAGGTAGCGCAATAGTTTAGATATTACACTATTCGTCAATAGATACGTGTTAACAAGATATTAAAAAAGTTAGTCCACAGGCAAATGTGCCCATTTGGGACTGGGTGGATACATCATTCTGTATACTAAGCCTTCGGTACAAAAGGAGGCAGCATGGCCGGTACTGCACTCGACTGCCTTCACTTCCCCAAGTTGTAAACTTAGGTACCCATTTACAGCTGGGTGAACTGGGAGCGCCCGGAATCAAACCACCAATCTAATTTAAAAACAAAATATGAGCGAAACCCAAACTTAATTCCAAATTCAAGTCCTTTAACCAGACTTTAAAAGGCAATTTTACAATTAAAAAAATTGGAATCTGCAAGTATTTATAACAGTAACTAGACTAAGCCGCCTCCCCCGAGTTCCATGGATGCAAGGTGTTACAAACCCCGCCACCAATTGTCATGACCTACCTACCCAGCACTACGAACCACGCCATCTATTGTCTTGATCTACCTACCCAGCACCACGAGCAACGCCATCTAGGGACGAAACACGAGTATGACTCGTCTTAGTTACCACTACCGGGGTTTCCCTTCTCCATATCCTGGTTGTTGCGTCACCTCCTCCAAGTCTTCTTTGTCAGCTCGAGTTCGAGGAGAGTTGAGTACACTCTGGGAAGTGACCACAGGATCACCTATCCTGGAAACCTACGGCACAGTGACTACCTACCGTCTTCTACAATACTCAGCCTTACTCGTCAGCCATCTCAGCTCCGCACTTAAGTATTTGTAATATTATATTGCCTCCCACCTCCACCTTGCTTCAAAATTATTGTATGTTGTAAAAATATGTATATACTGTTAATGTTTAGGTTAAGTATGGTTAAGGGTAAATTATAGAAAGCTGAATATTTTGTTAAGGAATTTATGGTACTTTATTATACACAACAAAAACTCGCATCCTTTGTCTACCCTTTTATAGTCCGATTGTCTTTGTTGTTTTTTTTTTTTGTTGCCTGTTGGAATCTGGGTAGACTTTTAACTATATTCTAAATCCCCAATTCGTAACAAATGGCGACCGTGACAGGACTCAATATTAAGTGCCATATTCCTTCCTCCCTTGTAACTCCTTGTTAATTATTCCTCCCAGTCACTTCTGTTCACAATTGCTTTACGGTGGTTTAAAGTTTCCTTCATATGTGTGTGCATATATTGGTATTATCGTACAGTAAGTGTGACAGACGTAGGATATTAGGTTCCAAGTGTCATAAGGCTTACCTGTTATTACACGTGGCAATCGTGTAGTAAGTCTTATCGAGTGTAGGGAAGAATCCGGATCTGTTTAATGCCGTACCCTCACTCCAGAGTAGGTTGTTCCATAGTCACTAGTTTAGGGTGAAGTGATATCTTGGGACGCCCCGCTCTACCAGGACCCCATAATTATAAAGCCTCAATTATTGTTCTTCTCATTATCTCATTCGGGGTCAATAATCAAGTAACTCCAGGGTTGTTAATCCGGATCTTTATATAAATGCCGTAATACGCCCTTCCTGTTTACTCAAGGGTTGTTAATCCGGATCTTTATATTAATGCCGTAATACGCCCTTCCCCTTTCAAGTCTCTTATCCTTATCTAAGGATATTCTCAGAAGAACAATATTCATAAGTGTAATTTCCCTAGGTATAACTTGGGTAGTTTCCGGGACTTTCTGGTTATCCACTGCCGTGATATTTTCTAGGGTAATCCACTTATCTTATATTTTGATCATTAATTAATTTATCTATGTTTTCTTAACAATGGCCACCTCAAGATTTGTTAAACTTGGTAGTCCTGGAGGAGTGGAAAAGCAAGATACCATTTCACATCATGAAGCATGTGGAGGAGCGTGGAGAGGTTAATTTAGGACGTGCGGCTGAGCTGGCTGATGCATACGCCTTGCTGGTGGAGTCACTGTGCCGTAGGGAACGTGGTACTTTCCGGCATGTTAGGTCCTCCTCTGATGATAACCTTGGGGACGTGAGTGGTAGGTCGAAAGGTTCCACACCTACCCCCCCCCCTGATGCAACCAAGTTTTATTGTTCTTACTGTAAAAACCCAGGCCATACGATCCAGACGTGTAAACACCCAAAGTGTCGAATTGCTAAAAGTAGTTCCCTGGATCCCCAATCCAAACCAATAGCAACCACCAATGTGGAAAGGCCCCATCAGGATCCCTTCTCTTCATTCACCTATGAGTGAAAAATTTCAATCAGAGGGGTCTCGTTCTTTCCCTATTCGTATACTACGTGATACGGGCGCAGCACAATCTATCCTCCTGTTTAACGTCATTCCTGATATATCTACCGCATTTACTAACGAGAGTGTTCTAGTTTCAGATCTCTCATCCCATTCTTCCTATCCCTTAGCTAAAGTGCACCTCCAATGTCCCTTGATTACTGGGGAAGTGCAAATATCCATTAGGAAAGATCCAATGCCTGTGAGTGGCATTCATTTATTATTGGGTAATGACTTGGTAGGAGATCTAGTGGTTCCCAACATAAAGACAGTCGACTCTCCCTTACCTGTCAACTCCACCACTGACCTTGAAGAAACTATTCTTCTCCTTTTCCCATCTTGTGCTGTCACCCGGTCACAGAGTGTGCGAAATGGGCCTCTTCATCTAAAACCACCTCCAATATCTTCCTACCCACAGAAGATCTGTACAATAAGACCATTAGTAAGGATGAGCTCATTACAACCCAACAATCTGATCCATCTTTGAATAAACTTCATCATGCAGCAGTTGAGGGTAAAGATTTTAACACCCTTCCATGTTTTTATTATCAGGAAGGGGTTTTGATGAGGGCCTATAGGCCCCCTGAGCTTGCCCATCTAGACACGTGGTCTGAAATACATCAAGTGGTAATTCCCTCCTCAGTCAGACCAGCATTAATTGCCCTTGCCCATGATGGTATTTCAGGACATTTGGGAATCCTGAAAACACACAAAAAGCTCCTCCAACACTTTTATTGGCCTGGACTTAGGAAGGATGTGTCAAAGTACCTAAAATCTTGTCATATTTGTCAAATGGTAGGAAAACCAAATGAAAGTATACCAGCAGCTCCCATTAAGCCCATCCCAGTACTTTCTACACCATTTGAAAAGATTGTTGTGGATTGTGTGGGCCCATTACGAAAGACTAAGAAGGGAAATCAACTCCTGCTCACAGTTATGGATACCAGTACACGTTATCCTGAGGCTTTTCCCCTTAAAAGCATCACTTCAAAAAACGTAATCAAACATCTTTTGCACCTTTTCACTTCAATGGGCATTCCTAAAGAGATCCAATCCGATCAGGGCACCAATTTTACGAGCAATCTCTTCAAACAGGTGATGAAAGACCTCAGTGTGGACCATTGTACATCTTCGGCTTACCACCCACAATCCCAAGGTTGCTTGGAACGGTTCCATCAAACTTTCAAATCAATAATCAAAAAATATTGTATAGAACACCAAAAGGAATGGGATGAAAGCATAGACTTGTTACTCTTTGCCATCAAAGAATGTCCCCAGGAGTCATTGGGTTTCTCCCCGTTCGAGTTACTATATGGGAGACAAATTAGGGGACCCCTTAAAATAGTAAAGGAGCAGTGGTTTGACAATCCATCTATTAAGCCCGCAACAGTTTCCCAATACATTGACACTTTACGGAACAAATTAACTGAAGTCCGAACCATTGCTCAGTCAAACTTAAAAAAGTCCAAGACAAAATGGTGAAGTCCCAACCTAAATTAGTTAAAAGATCATTTTCTCCAGGTGACAAAGTGTTACTCTTTCTACCCATTCCAGGCTCTCCCCTTAAAAGCAAGTTTACTGGTCCCTATATAGTTGCTAATAAACTATCTCCCCTCAACTATATAGTCCATACTCCTGATCGCAGAAAAGATTCACAACTTGTTCACATTAATCTCATGAAACTTTACCATTCCAGGCAGTCAGAGGAAGACATCCCAGAGGCTATAAACCTACCTGTATTGCATACGGTTTTGTCAGGGCCGGAGCCGGAGACAGATGACATGGATCTATTAGAGAATTTAGACTTCCCTCTACCTAAAGAAAACCCTGCTAACAGTCACATACTCAACTTGGATGAGTATTTTTCTGTTCTGAATCCATCTCAAGCAAAAGATCTCACTAAGTTATTATCAACATTTCCTAAAGTCACGTCAGACCTCCCAGGGTTTTGCAATATACTTAAACATGATATTAAGCTAATCTCAGATGATGTACAACCCATTAGGCAATCAGCATATCGACTAAATCCACAAAAAAGAGAGATTATGAAAAAGGAGGTAGATTTTTTGTTAAAACATAACTTAGCTGAGCCTAGTACCTCCCCCTGGGCTTCACCTTGCCTTCTCATTCCAAAACCCGATAGCACTTTTCGTTTCTGTACCGATTATCGTAAAGTGAACCAGGTCACTGTCTCAGACTCCTACCCTTTACCTTTGATTGAAGATATAATAGACAGCATAGGCTGTGCAAAATTTATCAGTACCGTGGACCTGTTGAAAGGATATTATCAAGTGGGACTCACGGATAGGGCAAAAATAATCTCGGCATTAATAACTCCATTTGGTCTTTTTCAATATTTGGTTATGGCGTTTGGCTTTTCTAATGCTCCGGCCACATTCCAGAGGGCCATCAACTACCTAATTCAGGACCTAGGTGGGACGTTCGCCTACCTGGATGACTTGGTGGTGGTGTCGGACGGCTGGGACGAACATCTGGTGCGTTTGGAGATACTGTTCGCACGACTGCAAGAGACTGGATTCACCATAAACCTGGATAAATCTGCTTTTAGCCGGGCCTCAGTGACTTACCTGGGACATATCGTTGGACATGGTATGGTGAGACCCAAGGACGCAAACGTTAAAGCCATCTTAACCTTCCCCACTCCAAGGACGAGGAAGGAACTCGTGCGCTTCCTGGGGATGTGCGGCTACTACCGTCGGTTCTGCAGTAACTTCTCCAGCGTGGCCGGACCCCTCACAGACCTTACCAGTTCTGCGGTCCCTTACATCTGGAACCAGAGGTGCGACCAGTCTTTCCACCGCCTCAAAGCCTTCCTTGCCTCCAAGCCTGTAGTCCACCCCCCTGACTACACCTTGCCCTTCCATCTGCAAATCGACGCTAGTGGTGTCGGAGTTGGGGTTGTGCTCCTACAACCTGACCCAACCACTGATGTCCTTCACCCTGTGGCATACTACTCCGCCAAGTTGAAAAAACATCAGACCAACTGCTCGACCATAGAGAAGGAAGCCCTGGCTCTGGTGTTGGCAATAAAGAAGTTTGAATGTTGCCTCCAGTCTTGCCCACAAACAACCCTAGTCTTCACCGACCATAACCCACTCACGTTCAACCAAACCAACAAGACCTCCAACCAGCGAATCCTCCGCTGGGCTCTCCTCACCCAGCCCTATAACCTACAAGTCCCGCACATAAAGGGGGTGGACAACCTGATTGCGGACTCCTTATCCCGAGCCCCAGTGGAAATGCAGCAGCTACTCTCCAAACGCACCAGGTGATCACCTCCTTCGCGCCCGCGCTACAGAGGTCTTTGGAGGGGGGGGTGTGTTACGAACCCCGCCACCAATTGTCATGACCTACCTACCCAGCACTACGAACCACGCCATCTATTGTCTTGATCTACCTACCCAGCACCACGAGCAACGCCATCTAGGGACGAAACACGAGTATGACTCGTCTTAGTTACCACTCCCGGGGTTTCCCTTCTCCATAACCTGGTTGTTGCGTCACCTCCTCCAAGTCTTCTTTGTCAGCTCGAGTTCGAGGAGAGTTGAGTACACTCTGGGAAGTGACCACAGGATCACCTATCCTGGAAACCTACGGCACAGTGACTACCTAGCGTCTTCTACAATACTCAGCCTTACTCGTCAGCCATCTCAGCTCCGCACTTAAGTATTTGTAATATTATATTGCCTCCCCACCTCCACCTTGCTTCAAAATTATTGTATGTTGTATAAATATGTATATATTGCGTATGTTTAGGTTAAGTATGGTTAAGGGTAAATTATAGATAGCTGAACATTTTGTTAAGGAATTTATGGTACTTTATTATACACAACAAAAACTCGCATCCTTTGTCTACCCTTTTATAGTCCGATTGTCTTTGCTTGTTTTTTTGTTGTTGCCTGTTGGGATCTGGGTAGACTTTTAACTATATTCTAAATCCCCAACTCGTAACAAAGGTATCAGCAAGCTGTGTGTATAAACGTTCATCCGTCGTAACGGCGCGCAAATTAACCTGAAAATCCTCTCACATTCAGCTGAGAACACTAGCAACGTACAGTACTTGCTATAATTACAATGTGATCTTGCTAACACGATCATCCTTTAGCTTTATTAAATAAGCCTGAAGTTTAAATAGACCATATGAACACTCCTGGTCGACTGTGTGAACACTTCTGTTCGACTATGTGAACACTTCTGTTCGACTATGTGAACACTTTTGGTCGACTATGTGAACACTCCTAGTCGAATATGCAAATACTCCTAGTCGACCATGTGAAAACTCCTCGTCGACTATGTGAACACTCCTGGTCGACTATGTGAACACTCCTGGCCGAATATATGGACACATCTGGTCGACTATGTGGACACTTATGGTGGACTATGTGAACACTTCTGGTCAACTATGTGGACACTTCTGGTCGACTATGTGAACACTTCTGGTCGACTATGTGAACATTTCTGGTCGACTATGTGAACATTTCTGGTCGACTATGTGAACTTTTCTGGTCGACTATGTGAACACTCAGGGTGCACTATGTGAACACTTCTGGTCGAGTATGTGAACACTTCTGGTCGACTATGTGAACACTTCTGGTCGACAATGAGAACATTTCTGGTCAATTATGTGAACACTTCTGGTCGACTATGTGAACATTCCTGGTCCACTATGTGAACACTTCTGGTCGACTATGTGAACACTTCTGGTCGACTATGTGAACACTTCTGGTCGACTATGTGAACACTTCTGGTCGACTATGTGAACACTTCTGGTCGACTATGTGAACGCTTCTGGTCAACTATGTGAAAACTTCTGGTCGACTATGTAAACACTTCTGGACGACTATGTGAACACTTCGGATCTACTATGTGAACGCTTCTGGTCGACTATGTGAAAACTTCTTATCGACTATGTAAACACTCCTGGTCGACTATGTGAACACTTCTGGACAACTATGTGAACACTTCTGGTCGACTATGAGAAGATTTCTGGTCGACTATGTGGACACTTCTGGTTGACTATGTGAACACTGCTGGTCAACTATGTGAACACTTCTGGTCAATTATGAGAACGCTTCTGGTCGACTATGTGAAAACTTCTGGTCGACTATGTGAACACTTCTGGTCGACTATGTGAACACTTCTGGTCGACTATTTGGACACTTAAGGTCGACTAAGTGAACACTTCTGGTTGACTATGTGAACACTTCTGGTCTACTATGTGAATGCTTCTGGTCAACTATGTGAACACTTCTGGTCGACTGTGAACACTTCTGGTCGACTATGTGAACATTTCTGGTCGACTATGCGAACATATCTGGTCGACTACATGGACACTTCTGGTCGACTATGTGAACATTTCTGGTCGAATTATGTGAACACTTCTGGTCGACTATGTGGACACTCCTTTTGGTAGACTATGTGGACACTCTTCTTGGTCGACTATGTGGGCACTCCTGCTAGGTTCGACTACGTGGACACTCCTGGTCAACTAAGTGTACACTTCTGGTCGACAATGTGAACACTCCTTTTGGTCGACTATGTGGACACTCCTCCTGGGTCGACAATGTGGACACTCTAGTTCGACTATGTGGACACTCCAGTTCGACTATGTGGACACTCTATTTCGACTATGTGGACACTCCAGGTCGACTATGTGAACCCTTTCTCGTTGACCATGTGAATACTCTTGCTGGGTCGACTATGTGGACACTCCTTTTGGTCAGCTATGTGGGCACATCTGGTCGACTATGTGGACACTCCTGCTGGGTCGACTATGTGGACACTCCTGGTTGACTATGTGGACACTTCTGGTTGACTATGTGGACACTAGTACTGGGAAGACTATGTGGACACGCTTGGTCGACTATGTGGACACTCCTCTTCGGTCGACTATGTGGACACTCCTGCTGGGTCGACTGTGTGCACACTCCTGCTGGGTCGACTATAAGAACAGTCCAGCGGGGTCGACTATGTGGACACTCCTTCTGGGTCGACTATGTGAACACTCATGCTGGGTCGACTACGTTAACACTCCTGCTGGGTCGACTATGTGGACACTCCTGCTGGATCGACTATATGGACACTCCTGCTGGGCCGACTATGTTAACACTCCTGCTGGGTCCATTATGTGGACATTCCTGCTGGGTCGACTAAATGAACACTACTGCTGGGTCGACTATGTGGACACCCCTGCTGGGTCGACTTTGCGGACACTCCTGCTGGGTCGTCTATGTGAAAACTCCAAGGGGTCGACTATGTGGACACTCCTAGGTCGACTATGTGGATCCTTCTGCTGGGTCGACTATGTGGACACTCCTGGTCGCTTATGTGGATACTCCTTTTGATCGATTATGTGAACACTTCTGCTGGTTCAACTATGTGAACACTACTGCTGGGTCGACTATGTGCACACCCCTTCTGTGTCAACTATGTGGACACTCCAGCGGAGACGACTATGTGAACATCCTGCTAGGTCGACTATGTGGACCCTTCTCCTGCGTCGACTATGTGACCACTCCTGCATGGTCGACTATATGGACACTCCTGCTGGGTCGACTATGTGAACAGTCCTGCTGTGTCAACTATGTGGACACTCCTGCTGGGTCGACTATGTTAACACTCCTGCTGGGTCGACTATGAGGACACTCCTGTTGGGCCGACTATGTTAACATTCCTGCTGGGTCGACTATGTGAACACTCCTGCTGGGTCGACTATGAGGACACTCCTGTTGGGCCGACTATGTTAACATTCCTGCTGGGTCGACTATGTGAACACTCCTACTAGGTCGACTATGAGGACACTCCTGTTAGGCCGACTATGTTAACATTCCTGCTGGGTCGACTATGTGAACACTCCTACTGGGTCGACTATGAGGACACTCCTGTTGGGCCGACTATGTTAACATTCCTGCTGGGTCGACTATGTGAACACTCCTACTGGGTCGACTATGAGGACACTCCTGTTGGGCCGACTATGTTAACATTCCTGCTGGATCGACTATGTTAACACTCCTGCTGGGTCGATTATGTGGACACTCCTGCTGGGCCAACTATGTTAATACTCCTGCTGGGTCAACTATGTGGACACTCCTTTTGGTCAGCTATGTGGGCACACCTGGTCGACTATGTAGACACTCCTGCTGAGTCGACTATGTGGACACTCCTGGTTGACTATGTGGACACTTCTAGTCGACTATGTGGACACTACTGCTGGGTCGACTATGTGGACACTCCTCTTGGGTCGACTATGTTAACATTCCTGCTGGGTCGACTATGTGACCACTCCTACTGGGTCGACTATGAGGACACTCCTGTTGGGCCGACTATGTTAACATTC
>NW_024723386.1:0-12520 GCF_018991925.1 Homarus americanus
TATTCCCATTTTATACAAATTTCCGTTTTCTATGATAATCTGTTTTCGGCAAATTTGCTTATCTAGCTCAACTTTCCCGGAAGATTAGATATTTCCATTTTTTTAAGATACAAATTTCGTTTCTATGATAATCTACTTTAAATTAATTGTCAGCTACCCAAAATTCGAAAATCTACTTCCCGGAAAGTCGATAATCTACTTTCCCGAAAAGTAGAAAAATCTATCTACTTTTCGGGAAAGTCTCTAACAACTTTCCCGGAAATGAATATTTCCCATTTTTTATGATGCAAATTTCCCGTTTTCTATGATAATCTATTTTCGGGAAAGTTGGTTTTCCTAATCAACTTTCGGAAAGTAGATATTCCCATTTTTATGATACAAATTTCACGTTTTGTATGATAATCTGTTTTTCGGCAAATTTGGTTATCTAACCAACTTTCCGGAAAGTAGATATTTCCCATTTTATGATAAATTTCCGTTTTCTATAATAATCTATTTTCGGCAAATTTGTTATCTAACCAACTTTCCCGGAAAGTAGATATTTCCCCATTTTTTATGATACAGTTTCACATTTCTATGATAATCTACTTCATAAGAATTGGTAATATTTCAAAATTCGAAATCTACTTCCCGAAAAGTCCGATAATCTCTTTCGAAAGTGAAAATCTATCTACTTTTTCGGAGAATTTCAATAACTTTCTTGGAAAGTAGATATTTCATTTTTATGATACAAATTTCCCGTTTTCTATGATAATCTATTTTTCAGGAAAGTTGGATTTATCTATCCACTTTCCCAGAAATTAGATATTTTCCTTTTATGATACAAATTTCACGTTTTCTATGATAATCTGTTTTCAGCAAATTTGGTTATCCTTCTTTCCCGGAAAGTAGATATTTCCCATTTTTTATGATACAAATTTTCCGTTTTCTATGATAATCTGTTTACTGGAAGTTGGTTTATCTAACTCAACTTTCCCGGAAAATGGAATATTCCATTTTTATGATACAAATTTCCGTTTTCTATGATAATCTATTTTCGGCAAATTTGGTTATCTAAACTTTCCCAGAAAGTAGATATTTCCCATTTTTTATGATACAAGTTTCGTTTTCTATGATAATCTACTTCATAAAATTGGTAATATTTCTACAAAATTCAATCTGCTTCTCCCGAAAGTCGATAATCTACTTTCGAAAGTGAAAAATCTATCTACTTTTCGGGAAGGTATATAACTAACTTTCGGAAAGTGGATATTTCCCATTTTTTATGATACAAATTTCCGTTTTCTGTGATGAATCTATTTTTCAGGAAGTTGGTTATCTAACCAACTTTCGGAAAGTGGAAATATTTCCATATGATACAAATTTCCCGTTTTTCTATGATAATCTATTTTCGGGAAGTAGATATTTCCACATTTTTGCATTTGTTTCCGTTTTCTATTGATAATCTGTTTTCCGGCAAATTTGATTTATCTACTTTTATTTTTCCCGGAAGAGTAGATATTTCCCATTTTTATGATACAAAATTCCGTTTTCTGATAATCTATTTTTTCGGGAAAGTAGATATTTCCCATTTTTTTATGATACAAATTTCCGTTTTCTATGATAATCTGTTTCGGCAAGTTGGATTTATCTAACCTTTCGGGGTGATATTTCCCATTTTTTATGATACAAATTTCCTGTTTTCTATGATAATCTATTTTCAGCAAATTTGGTTATCTAACCAACTTTCCCGGAAAGTAGATATTTCCAATTTTTTATGATACAAATTTCCCGTTTTCTATGATAATCTATTTTCGGGAAAGTTGTTTATCTAACCAACTTTCGCGAAAAGTAGATATTTCCCATTTTTTATGATACAAATTTCCCGTTTTCTATGATAATCTATTTTCGGCAAATTTGGTTACTAACCAACTTTCCCGGAAAGTAGATATTTCCTATTTTTTATGATACAAATTTCCTGCTTCTATGATAATCTATTTTCGGGAAAGTTGTTTATCTAACCAACTTTCGTGAAAGTAGATATTTCTATTTTTATGATACAAATTTCTGTTTTCTATGATATTTATTTTCGGCAAATTTGGTTATCTAACCAACTTTCCCGGAAAGTAGATATTTCATTTTTATGATACAAATTTCCCGTTTTCTATGATAATCTATTTTCGGAAAATTTGGTTATCTAACCAACTTTCCCGGAAAGTAGATATTTCCCATTTTTGTGATACAAATTTCCCGTTTTCTATGATAATCTACTTCGCAAAATTAGGTCATATTTCCCCCAAAATTCGAAAATCTATTCCCCCGAAAAATCGATAATCTACTTTCCCGAAAAGTAGAAAAATCTATCTACTTTTCGGGAAAGTAGATAACCAACTTTCCCGGAAAGTAGATATTTCCCATTTTTTATGATACAAATTTCCCGTTTTCTATGATAATCTATTTTCGGGAAAATTGTTTATCTAACCAACTTTCGCGGAAAGTAGATATTTCCCATTTTTTATGATACAAATTTCCCGTTTTCTATGATAATCTATTTTCGGCAAATTTGGTTATCTAACCAACTTTCCCGTAAAGTAGATATTTCCCATTTTTTATGATACAAATTTCCCGTTTTCTATGATAATCTATTTTCGGAAAATTTGGTTATCTAACCAACTTTCCCGGAAAGTAGATATTTCCCATTTTTTTTGATACAAATTTCCCGTTTTCTATGATAATCTACTTCGCAAAATTAGGTAATATTTCCCCCAAAATTCGAAAATCTATTCCCCCAAAAAATCGATAATCTACTTTCCCGAAAAGTAGAAAATCTATCTACTTTTCGGGAAAGTAGATAACCAACTTTCCCGGAGAGTAGATATTTCCCATTTTTTATGATACAAATTTCCTGTTTTCTATGATAATCTATTTGCGGGAAAGTTGTTTATCTAACCAACTTTCGCGGAAAGTAGATATTTCCCATTTTTTATGATACAAATTTCCTGTTTTCTATGATAATCTATTTTCGGCAAATTTGGTTATCTAACCAACTTTCGCGGAAAGTAGATATTTCCCATTTTTTATGATACAAATTTCCCGTTTTCTATGATAATCTATTTTCGGCAAATTTGGTTGTAACCAACTTTCCCGGAAAGTAGATATTTCCCATTTTTTATGATACAAATTTCCCGTTTTCTATGATAATCTATTTTCGGAAAATTTGGTTATCTAACCAACTTTCCCGGAAAGTAGATATTTCCCATTTTTATGATACAAATTTCCCGTTTTCTATGATAATCACTTCGTAAAATTGATGTATTTTTCCCCAAATTCAATCTGCTTCCGGAAAAGTCGATAATCTGTTTTTCCAGTGAAAATCTATCTACTTTCGGAAAGTATATAACAACTTTGCCGAATATTCCTTTATGATATTTGTTTTCTCTGTAATTATTTTTGGGAAAAGTTGGTTTATCTAACAACTTTCGATAAATATTCCCATTTTTATGATACAAATTTCACGTTTTCTATGATAATCTTGTTTTCGGCAAATTTGGTTTATCTAACAACTTTCCCGGAAAGTGGATATTTCCCATTTTTTATGATACAAATTTCCCGTTTTCTATGATAATCTATTTTCGGGAAAGTTGGTTATCTAACTTTCCGGAAAGTAGATATTTCCATTTTTATGATACAAATTTCCGTTTTCTGTGATAATCTTGTTTTCGGCAAATTTGGTTATCTACTTTCATCTTTCAGGAAAGTAGATATTTCCCATTTTATGATACAAATTTCCCGTTCTCTATGATAATCTACTTCAAAATTAGTAATATTTCAGGTTTGAAAAATTCCATTCTAAAAAGTCGATATCTACTTTTCCCGAAAAGTAGAAAATCTATCTACTTTTCGAAAGTATATAACCAACTTTCCCGAAAGTAGATATTTCCATTTTTATGATACAAATTTCCTGTTTCTATGATAATATGTTTTGAGTTGGTTATCTAACCAACTTTCCCGGAAAGTAGATATTTCCCATTTTTATGATACAAATTTCCTGTTTTTATGATAATCTATTTTCGAAAGTTATTCAACCAACTTTCCTGAAAGTAGATATTTCCCATTTTTATGATACAAATTTCACGTTTTATGATATTCGTTTTGGCAAATTTGGTTATCTAACCAACTTTTCTGAAAGTAGATATTTCCCATTTTTATCATACAAATTTCCTGTTTTCGAAAGTATATAACCAACTTTCCCGGAAAGTAGATATTTCCATTTTTTATGATACAAATTTCCTCTGTTTTATGATATTTTCGGGAAAGTTGGTTATTCAACCAACTTTCCCGGAAAGTAGATATTTCATTTGATACAAACTCTGTTTTCTATGATAATCTGTTTTTGCAAATTTGGTTATCTAACCATCTTCCAGGAAAGTAGATATTTCCCATTTTTATGATACAAATTTCCCGTTCTCTATGATAATCTACTTCGCAAAATTAGGTAATATTTCAAATTGAAAAATTTACTTCCCGAAAAGTCGATATCTACTTCCTGAAAAGTAAAATCTATCTACTTTTCGAAAGTATATAACCAACTTTCCCGGAAAGTAGATATTTCCCATTTTTTATGATACAAATTTCCTGTTTTCTATGATATCGATTTTGTTGGTTATCTAACCAACTTTCCCGGAAAGTAGATATTTCCCATTTTTATGATACAAATTTCTCGTTTTCTATGATATCTATTTTCGGAAAGTTGGTTATCTAACCAATTTTCCCGGAAAGTAGATATTTCCCATTTTTATGATACAAATTTCACGTTTTATGATAATCTGTTTTCGGCAAATTGGTTATCTAACCAACTTTCCCGGAAAGTAGATATTTCCCATTTTTATCATACAATTTCCTCTGTTTCGGAAAGAATATAACCAACTCTTTCCGAAAGTAGATATTTCCCATTTTATGATACAAATTTCTGTTTTATGATACCTATTTCGGAAAGTTGGTTATCTAACCATCTTTCCCGGAAAGTAGATATTCCCATTTTTATGATACAAATTTCCTGTTTTTATGATATCTGTTTCGGCAAATTTGGTTATCTAACCAACTTCCGGAAAGTAGATATTTCCCATTTTTATGATACTTCCCGTTTCTATGATAATGATGAAAGTTGGTTATCTAACCAACTTTCCCGGAAAGGAGATATTTCCCATTTTTATGATACAAATTTCCCGTTTTCTATGATAATCTGTTTTCGGCAAATTTGTTATCTAACCAACTTCCCGGAAAGTAGATATTTCCCATTTTATGATACAAATTTCACGTTTATGATAATCTACTTCGCAAAATTAGGTAATATTTAAAATCGAAAAATCTACTTCCCCGAAAAGTCGATATCTACTTCCGAAAAGTAGAAAATCCATCTACTTTTTCGAAAGTATATAACCAACTTTCCGGAAAGTAGGTATTTCCCATTTTTATGATACAAATTTCCTGTTTCTATGATAAGTTATTTTCGAAAGTTGGTTATCTAACCAACTTTCCCGGAAAGTAGATATTTCCCATTTTTTATGATACAAATTTCCTGTTTTCTATGATATCTATTTTCGCAAATTTGGTTATTCAACCAACTTTCCCGGAAAGTAGATATTTCCCATTTTTTGATACAAATTTCGTTTTCATGATAATTTTCGGCAAATTTGTTATCTAACCAACTTTCCCGGAAAGTAGATATTTCCCATTTTTATGATACAAATTTCACGTTTTCTATGATAATCTACTTCGCAAAATTAGGTAATATTTCCTGGGAATCTACTTCCCTGAAAGTCGATATCTACTTTCCCGAAAAGTAGAAAATCTATCTACTTTTCGGGAAAGTATATAACCAACTTTCCCGGAAAGTAGATATTTCCCATTTTTATGATACAAATTTCCGTTTCTATGATATGATTTTCGAAAGTTGTTATCTAACCAACTTTCCCGGAAAGTAGATATTTCCCATTTTTATGATACAAATTTCTGTTTCTATGATATCTGTTTTCGGCAAATTTGTTATCTAACCATTTTTCCGGAAAGTAGATATTTCCATTTTATGATACAAATTTCCCTGTTTTCTATGATATTTATTTTCGGGAAAGTTGGTTATCTAACCAACTTTCCCTGAAAGTAGATATTTCCCATTTTTATGATACAAATTTCCTGTTTCTATGATATCTGTTTTCGCAAATTTGGTTATCTAACCAACTTTCCCGGAAAGTAGATATTTCCCATTTTATGATACAAATTTCCCGTTTTCTATGATAATCTATTTTCGGCAAATTTGGTTATCTAACCAACTTTCCCGGAAAGTAGATATTTCCCATTTTTATGATACAAATTTCCGTTTTCTATGATATCTGTTTTCGGCAATGGTTATCTAACCAACTTTCCCGGAAAGTAGATATTTCCCATTTTTATGATACAAATTTCCTGTTTTCTATGATAATCTATTTTCGGCAAATTGTTTATCAAACCAACTTTCCCGGAAAGTAGATATTTCCATTTTTTATGATACAAATTTCACGTTTCTATGATAATCTTCTTCGCAAAATTAGGTAATATTTCCAAAATTCGAAAATCTACTTCCCGAAAAGTCGATAATTCATTTCCCGAAAAGTAGAAAATCTATCTACTTTCGGGAAAGTATATAACCAACTTTCCGGAAAGTAGATATTTCCCATTTTTATGATACAAATTTCCTGTTTTATGATATCTATTTTCGGGAAAGTTGGTTATCTAACCAACTTTCCCGGAAAGTAGATATTTCCCATTTTTATGATACAAATTTCCCGTTTTCTATGATAATCTGTTTTCGGCAAATTTGGTTATCTAACGAACTTTCCCGCAAAGTAGATATTTCCCATTTTATGATACAAATTTCCTGTTTTCTATGATAATCTGTTTTCGGCAAATTTGGTTATCTAACCAACTTTCCCGGAAAGTAGATATTTCCCATTTTATAATACAAATTTCCTGTTTCTATGATAATCTATTTTCGGCAAATTTGGTTATCTAACTAACTTTCCCGGAAAGTAGATATTTCATTTATGATACAAATTTCACGTTTCTATGATAATCTACTTCGCAAAATTAGTAATATTTCAAATTAGTATCTTTCCCGAAAATGATATTCACTTTTCCGAAAAGTAGAAAATCTATCTACTTCGGAAAAGTATATAACCAACTTTCCCGGAAAGTAGATATTTCCCATTTTTATGATACAAATTTCCTGTTTCTATGATATTTGTTGGTTATCTAACCAACTTTCCCGGAATGTAGATATTTCCATTTTTATGATACAAATTTCCCGTTTTCTATGATAATCTGTTTTCGGCAAATTTGGTTATCTAACCAACTTTCCCGGAAAGTAGATATTTCCCATTTTTATGATACAAATTTCGCTTATGATATCTATTTTCGGGAAAGTTGGTTATCTAACCAACTTTCCCGGAAAGTAGATATTTCCCATTTATTATGATACAAATTTCCTGTTTATGATAATCTGTTTTCGGCAAATTTGGTTATCAAACCATTTTTCCCGGAAAGTAGATATTTCATTTTTATGATACAAATTTCCTGTTTTCTATGATAATCTATTTTCGGCAAATTTGGTTATCTAACCAACTTTCCCGAAAGTAGATATTCCTATCATTTTTATGATACAAATTTCCTGTTTCTTATGATAATCTGTGTTCGGCAAATTTGGTTATCTAACCAACTTTCCCAAAGTAGATATTTCCATTTTTATGATAAAATTTCCCTGTTTTCTATGATAATCTATTTTCGGCAAATTTGTTATCAAACCAACTTTCCTGAAAGTAGATATTTCCCATTTTTATGATACAAATTTCACGTTTTCTATGATAATCTACTTCTGCAAAATTAGGTAATATTTCAAAATTGAAAAATCTACTTCCCGAAAAGTCGATAATCTACTTTCCCGAAAAGTAATCTATCTACTTTCGGAAAGTATATAACCAACTTTCCCGGAAAGTAGATATTTCCATTTTTTGATATCAAATTTCCTGTTTTTATGATAATCTGTTTTCGGCAAATTTGGTTATCTAACGAACTTTCCCGCAAAGTAGATATTTCCCATTTTTATGATACAAATTTCCTGTTTTAGATAATCTGTTTTGCAAATTTGGTTATCTAACCAACTTCGGAAAGTAGATATTTCCCATTTTTTATGATACAAATTTCCCGTTTCTATGATATCTATTTCGGCAAATTTGTTATTCAACCAACTTTCCGGAAAGTAGATATTTCCATTTTTTATGATACAAGTTTCACGTTTTCTATGATAATCTACTTCGCAAAATTAGGTAATATTTCAAAATCAGAAAATTCATTCCGAAAAGTCGATAATCTACTTTCCCGAAAAGTAGAAAATCTATCTACTTCGAAAGTATATAACCAACTTTCCCGGAAAGTAGATATTTCCCATTTTTATGATACAAATTTCCTGTTTTTTATGATATATTTTCGGAGTTGGTTATCTAACCAACTTTCCGGAAAGTAGATATTTCCATTTTTTATGATACAAATTTCTGTTTCTATGATAATCTATTTTCGGGAAAGTAGATATTTCCATTTTTAGATACAAATTTCCTGTTTTATGATATCTGTTTTCGGCAAATTTGGTTATCTAAACATTTTCCCGGAAAGTAGATATTTCCCATTTTTATGATACAAAATTCCGTTTCTATGATAATCTATTTTCGGGAAAGTAGATATTTCCCATTTTATGATACAAATTTCCCGTTTCTATGATAATTCGTTTCGGCAAATTTGGTTATCTAACCAACTTTCCCGGAAAGTAGATATTTCCCATTTTTATGATACAAATTTCCTGTTTCTATGATAATCTATTTTGGCAAATTTGCTATATTTAACCAACTTTCCGGAAAGTAGATATTTCCCATTTTTTATGATACAAATTTCCTTTTCTATGATAATCTGTTTTCGGCAAATTTGGTTATCTAACCAACTTTCCTGAAAGTAGATATTTCCCATTTTTATGATACAAATTTCCTGTTTTCTATGATATCTATTTTCGGCAAATTTGGTTATCTAACCAACTTTCTGAAAGTAGATATTTCCCATTTTTATGATACAAATTTCCTGTTTTATGATAATTTATTTCGAAAGTTATTCAACCAACTTTCCCGGAAAGTAGATATTTCCCATTTTATGATACAAATTTCGTTTCTATGATATCTGTTTTGCAAATTTGGTTATCTAACCAACTTCTTCCTGAAAGTAGATATTTCCCATTTTTATGATAAAAATTTCCTGTTTCTATGATAATCTATTTTCGGCAAATTGGTTATCAAACCAACTTTCCCGGAAAGTAGATATTTCCCATTTTTATGATACAAATTTCACGTTTTCTATGATAATCTACTTGCAAAATTAGGTAATATTTCTGTACTGAAAATCTACTTCCCGAAAAGTCGATAATCTACTTTCCCGAAAGTAGAAAATCTATCTACTTCGGGAAAGTATATAACCAACTTTCCCGGAAAGTAGATATTTCCATTTTTTATGATACAAATTTCCGTTTCTATGATAATCTGTTTTCGGCAATTTGTTATCTAACGAACCTTTCCGCAAAGTAGATATTTCCCATTTTTATGATACAAATTTCTGTTTCTATGATAATCTGTTTTCGGCAATTTGTTATCTAACCAACTTTCCCGGAAAGTAGATATTTCCCATTTATGATACAAATTTCCTGTTTTATGTATATCTATTTTCGGCAAATTTGGTTATCTAACCAACTTTCCCGGAAAGTAGATATTTCCATTTTTATGATACAAGTTTCACGTTTTCTATGATAATCTACTTCTGCAAAATTAGGTAATATTTCTGGAACTCGAAAATCTACTTCCCCGAAAAGTCGATAATCTACTTTCCCGAAAAGTAGAAAAATTATCTACTTTTCGAAAGTATATAACCAACTTTCCCGGAAAGTAGATATTTCCCATTTTTATGACATACCCTGTTTTATGAATATTTTGGAAAGTTGGTTATCTAACCAACTTTCCGGAAAGTAGATATATTTCATTTTTATGATACAAATTTCCTGTTTATGATAATTATTTTCGGAAAGTAGATATTTCCCATTTTTATGATACAAATTTCCTGTTTTCTATGATAATCTTTTCGGCAAATTTGTTATCTAAACATTTTTCCCGGAAAGTAGATATTTCCCATTTTTATGATACAAAATTCGTTTCTATGATAATCTATTTCGGAAAGTAGATATTTCCCATTTTTATGATACAAATTTCCCGTTTTCTATGATAATCGTTTTCCAAATTTGTTATCTAACCAACTTTCCCGGAAAGTAGATATTTCCCATTTTTATGATACAAATTTCCTGTTTTTATGATAACTATTTTCGGCAAATTTGTTATCTAACCAACTTTCCCGGAAAGTAGATATTTCCCATTTTTATGATACAAATTTCCCTTTTTCTATGATAATCTGTTTCGGCAAATTTGGTTATCTAACCAACTTTCCCGGAAAGTAGATATTTCCCATTTTTATGATACAAATTTCCCGTTTTCTATGATACTTATTTCGGCAAATTTGATTATCTAACCAACTTTCCGGAAAGTAGATATTTCCCATTTTTATGATACAAATTCTGTTTTCTATGATATTTCCATTTCGAAAGTTGGTTATCTAACCAACTTTCCCAAAGTAGATATTTCCCATTTTATGATACAAATTTCCTGTTTTCTATGATAATCTGTTTTCGGCAAATTTGGTTATCTAACCAACTTTCCCGGCAAGTAGATATTTCCCATTTTTATGATACAAATTTCCCGTTTTCTATGATATCTATTTTCGGCAAATTTGGTTATCTAACCAACTTTCCCGAAAGTAGATATTTCCATTTTTTATGATACAAATTTCACGTTTCTATGATAATCTACTTCGCAAAATTAGGTAATATTTCTGTGTTTGAATATCTACTTCCCCGAAAATCGATAATCTACTTTCCCGAAAGTAGAAAATTCATCTACTCGAAAGTATATAACCAACTTTCCGGAAAGTAGATATTCCATTTTTATGATACAATTCCTGTTTTCATGATATCTATTTTCGAAAGTTGTTATCTAACCAACTTTCCGGAAAGTAGATATTTCCATTTTTATGATAAATTTCCTGTTTCTATGATATCTGTTTTCGGCAAATTTGGTTATCTAACCAACTTTCCTGAAAGTAGATATTTCCCATTTTTATGATACAAATTTCCTGTTTTCTATGATAATCTATTTTCGGAAATTTGGTTATCTAACCAACCTTTCCCGGAAAGTAGATATTTCCCATTTTTTATGATACAAATTTCACGTTTTCTATGATAATCTACTTCGCAAAATTAGTAATATTTCCAAAATTCGAAAATCTACTTCCCGGAAAAGTCGATAATCTACTTTCCCAAAATTAGAAAATCTATCTACTTTTCGGGAAAGTATAACCAACTTTCCCGGAAAGTAGATATTTCCCATTTTTATGATACAAATTTCCTGTTTTCTATGATAATTTATTTTCAGGAAAGTTGGTTATCTAACCAACTTCCCGGAAAGTAGATATTTCCCATTTTTATGATACACCGTTTTCTATGATAATCTGTTTTCGGCAAATTTGTTAGATAACCAACTTTCCCGAAAGTAGATATTTCCCATTTTTTTGATACAAATTTCCCTGTTTTGTATGATATCTGTTTTCGGCAAATTTGTTATCTAACCAACTTTCCCGGAAAGTAGATATTTCCCATTTTTATGATACAAATTTCCTGTTTTCTATGATAATCTATTTCGGCAAATTTGGTTATCTAACCAACTTTCCGGAAAGTAGATATTTCATTTTTTATACAAATTTCAACGTTTTTCATGATAATCTACTTCGCAAAATTAGGTAATATTTCCTCACCGAATCATTTCCCGAAAGTCGATAATCTACTTTTCCTGAAAAGAAAATTCATCTACTTTTCGGGAAAGTATAACCAACTTTCCCTGAAAGTAGATATTTCCATTTTTATGATACAAATTTCCTGTTTTCTATGATAATGATTTTCCGAAAGTTGGTTATCTAACCAACTTTCCCTGAAAGTAGATATTTCCTATTTTATGATACAAATTTCACGTTTTCGATAATCTGTTTTCGGCAAATTTGCCTTATCCAACCAACTTCCCGGAAAGTAGATATTTCCATTTTTATGATACAAATTTCCCGTTTTCTATGATAATCTGTTTTCGGCAAATTTGGTTATCTAACCATCTTTCCAGGAAAGTAGATATTTCATTTTTATGATACAAATTTCCTTCTCTATGATAATCTACTTCTCAAAATTAGGTAATATTTCCCCAAAATTCGAAAATCTATTCCCCGAAAGTCGATACCTACTCTTCCCGAAAAGTAGAAAATCTACTTTCGGAAAAGTATATAACCAACTTTCCTGAGCAATACGTAACTGAACGAAGTGGCTACCGAT